>NC_137023.1:28841760-29117537 GCF_032717465.1 Coenobita brevimanus | reverse complement strand
AAGGAAGTGGTAGTGAATGGGAGATGATACAAAAGAAATGAAAGAGACAAAGTGTGACTGACGGTGGAAGAGTGTGACAAAAAGAGAAGAAATTTATATGACGATAATAAGAATAGAAAACAAGAAAGGAAGGAGGGAGACATGAAGAAAGACAGAAACAGGGGGTGAAGAAGGTACAAAGAAAATGAAAAGAGGTCGGTTGGGGGGCAGATGGAGGAGCAAATGAAGGAAACAAAGATAAAACGGAAAGTTAACTAGATAAATGAAGACCTAAATAAGCGTTAACTGAATAAAAAAGGAAGAGCGCGATAGGAGATGAAGATTTAGAATATGAATGAAAAGATGCCAGGATGAAAGAAGGAAGAAACATGGAAGGGAAATTATACATGAAAGAAGTGAGGGTAAAAGATGGAAGAAGATAAAAGAAAAACAAGGCAAAAGAAAGATCACAGTGAAGAAAGAAGAATAATATGAACGGAGATAAAGGCGGTGAGAGAAAGAATGAAGCAACGGAAAAGCAAGGAGGAGAAACACAGGGTATGGAAGGCGAACGAAGAAATACAGAAACATGAAAGAGAGGACACGCAGAGGAGTGACTGAGAAAGAAGATGGAGACAGAGAAGATTGGTTGGCAGCGACAGAAGGATGAAGACGGGGCATCGGATGGAGAAAAAATCTGAGAAATAAAGGAACAGGAAAGTGTGAGATAAAGGGGGGAGAGAGAGAGAGAGAGAGAGAGAGAGAGAGAGAGAGAAGAAAATGAAAAAAATGAGAAGGAAACAGAGAACACTGGCGGAAGAATGAGAAAAAATAATAATAAGAAATAGATGATGTATAAGAACGGCATTGGCAAAAAGAGAAGAAGCAAAGACGGCAGGAGGGAGCAGGTCAAGGAGTGGGAAAAAATCTGAGACGTAAAAGAGGACAAAGTGATGGGAAGGAGGCGCCAAGTAAAAATATAATACTGAACTTAGGTACAGACACGAAACAATGTATTACAAAGAAAAACACAGATGAATGGGCAAGAGTCTAAACAGTTGAAGATTAATAAAAGATATTTAATGAATGCAAAAATGAAGGAATAATATGAGGAAGGAAAAACAAAAAAGAATAAAGAGAACTGGCAAGAGCGCACTGCAAGAACATTTAGAAAACTAGAGACGGTGGATCTATACTTCTTAAAGGTTTTAAAAGACAAATATATATATATATATATATATATATATATATATATATATATATATATATATATATATATATATATATATATATATATATAATATTCGTGAACTAAACATAAAAAAAATATTTCTTTCTCAAAAGAAAGATCCGGATCCGTGCAAAATTATATAAATTCTTTCTTGGCCCATGGTCCATCCTTCCACTAAACTTCATTGAAATTCATTGAGAACTTTTGGAGATATCTTCTGGACAAACGAACAGACAGACAAATATACAAACTTCGTTGACGGAGGTACAAATAAAGTTATACGCGTGCATAACTGAAAGTGACGAACATGTTCAAGAGGGGAGGAAGTGTGCTGTGTCACTTTCATCATATTAATGCATATTATAAAATGATCCGCCTTAATCCATACTATGCTTCTCATCAGCGTAGGGACTTTGGACCCTCATGTCATACTATGGAGGGCCACGCAATTGACCTGATGTTTATGCTCAGTGGAGCATTATTTGGCTCTTTTCGTCACTGTGTTGGCCATTTTTAGACAAGACTAAAGCAACAATTACTGCTCGTCGACAAAGTTGTCAATGATGTGCTTAAACCCACTGTATCTCTCGTAATTATCGAAATAACCTTGTTTTGGTGCTCGATTTGTCGTTTTCCTTAACAGCAAATATTGGGAAAAGTCACTTACGTAACATATGTTCATTATTCGTTGGCTTTCCAACATCTGTGTAGGTCCACTATAGTTTGAATTATTTCCGAAACAAGACAGTTTTGGTGCTCAGTTTGTGTGTGTGTGTGTGTGTGTGTGTGCTAAATAAATACGGTGGCGAAGTTTGGAAACGGGAAGTCTCCTAGCAATCGCTTATTACTTCCACACTAGTTTCCAGCGATGTGCATAGCTTCGTCATAGTTTTAAGTCTCCGAAATAACAGTTTCGGTGCTGTTTTGGCGGTTTGGGGCAATTTTGGTTATTTTAAGCTATGTGGTGATTTTAGAAAAGTATCTTATGTAATACACACCGGTATTACCTTTTCGTACGTCATGCAACAATGTTCTTACAACTGCTGTTTTCCTTGCCAACAATCAATACAGTTTTGGTGCCGGCGTGTTACTGCCATCCACACCCATCCTTCTCAAGAGGAATGTTTGAGAAAGAATACAGACATTATTACTGAAAGAAAACTGAGACTCACGCACACAAAGGATATATATATATATATATATATATATATATATATATATATATATATATGAAGCCTCTATGGTAGAGTGTGCGTTTTGCACGCTGGTGGACGCGGGTTCGCCTCCCGCCAGAGTTGTAAAAACTTTGGGAAACGTTCACCGGGCCACTGACTACTTTGGCGGACACAAGGGGTGCTGTGGTTGAACCAGTGTCGCATACAAGTATGCTTGCACCCAGTCGGCTTAAGGCGGGCCGATTAGACTTGGTTCACAGACTAGACACACATCCAAAGGCACTACAACACTACAATCACACTCACAAGCACTTCTCACCCTACATACATTCTCTACCAGACAGCTTAAGCCACTGGGTAGAGATACATTGGTTGCATCGTCCCTGCTTCGGTGGGGTTAGGCAGGTCCTGCAGTGGCCCTCAATGGCTGATGATGATGATAATGATGATATATATATATATATATATATATATATATATATATATATATATATATATATATATATATATATTACAAGGAAGAAGGAGCCAAAGGCCAGGAGCCCGCTAATTCCTCCCTCCAAGTAAATACAAAAACAAGGCAACAGAGAGCCATATTCAAGATCGGTTAATTTCGAAGTGTCAGGAGACACTACTTTTGATAGACTGGAGATCATAAGGCATTGGGAAATGCAGACAGAGAGAAACATTTCCATAGGTGACCTGTTAAATACCTGAATGAATGGGAGAAACGGTTAACTCTTGCGTTAGAGAGTTGGACAGAGAAGCAACTAGGGTTTGTTGCTAGACGGGTGGGTGCTACGTGCCCGCAGTAGTGGTGGAGGGATGCTAGCAGACAGTTCACAGGAGCAGTAACTACTGAATCAGAGATTGAAATATATATATATGAGAGACACACTGCTCGAGTGTGTACAAATATATTTTTATGCTCCTGACTGGGAACCGAACCCTACACCTCTTTGATAGAAGTCAGGCACCGATACCACTCCACCACGGCGTGATATAAGCTGTGGCGCCTGATTTTTTTTCTTTCTTTGACGAACCAGGTAAATCCATTATGGGAGGATGATATATTTCAGTCACAACACATTAGGATTATTTCACAGCCCCACGCAACTCGACAAGTGACAGAACAGTTTTAATCTATTCCAGACACAACACAAGCGCCTTTTGTCAGAGCGACACATATTACGCGGAGGATATATTTCAGTCACTACACATTAGGATTAATTCACAGCCCCACGCAACTCGGCAAGTGCAGAGCAGTTTAATCTATCCCACACACAACACGAACGTCTTTCCATGTTGGAGAGACACACATTACGCGCGTGTGTACACACAACAAAAAAACAATCGTTACACCTTCTGCGCGATATAAAATGACACACGAATGAAGGTTTTTGATAACAGCCTCCTCCATTGGTATCCCAGCGTGTTTTTGTTGCATATTTATTATAAGCTATATCCATTGCTTCTCCCATGCATATTTCTACCTCGTCCTATTTGGCAACTCACCCACTGTCAGGCTTACCAACCCTAGCGAGACAGCCAGGTTGTTCCGTATGAAACACATCGGACCCCCCTGTAACGATAGTTTTTTTGCTGTGTGTACATATATATTTTCATGCTTCTGACTGGGAATCGAACCCTAGACCTCTTAGATAGAAGTCAGGCACTAATAGCACTCTACCACGGCGTGATAAAAGCTGTAACACCTGATTTACCTGGTTCATAAGAGAGAGAGAGAGAAAAAAAAAACATGTTTGCTTTTAGCACGGCGTGGTGGAGTGGTATCAGTACCTGACTTCTATCTAAGAGGTCTAGGGTTCGATTCCCAGCCAGGAAGGGAATATATATATATATATATATATATCACTGAGTATATTGGAGGAAAACTAAGAAACAGGACTAATATGTAAGGAAGTAAACCAGAAAAATGAGTTTGTGAGCGCGTGCCGAGCGAGCGAGCGCCGTGTTATCACAAGAGTCTTGTGATATAGGATTATTGGCCGAATCTCCGTTATTTAATTGCTAGAGTTGTCAAAAAAAAAAAAGTCAGAATATCCTTTTTAACTTGATTTCGTAACTGAGGTGTTCACCGACTTTACTGAATGAATGTATCACATGCAGAAAGAATTTCAACTCTGCTTGACATAGGAGTAAAGTTATTAACTTCTGCTTAACGTGACGGTAGGGGCCGGGCCGGGTCGGGCTGGGCTGATCATATCCAAACTACACTGAGAGTAAACATCGTTTGTTCGCTTCGCTTTGTCGTTCATAATAATGGATGACTGGGAGGAGACTGGCAAATGAATGTACCTGAATAAAGCTGAGAAATGAGAAAACGAAAGGAAAATATTTACCAAAGAAAACGAATATCAACAGAGAAGATGAGCAATTGAGGGAGAAACTGAAAAATTCAGTTTAAAGACCAAAAAAAAAAAAAAAAAAAAAAAAGTCAAAGATAATACGGATTATGCAGATCAAAATATAATATTGAAGGAAGATAAAGAATGAAATGACTGAGAGAAAAGACTTTAGAAATTTGGAAGAAAACTGGTTACTGAAGGACAGAATTTAAAAGAACGTTTACGTTTAAGAATATGCAGATGACGACAGAATATATATATATATATATATATATATATATATATATATATATATATATATATATATATATATATATATGAGAGAATAATAGACATGTGAACAAATGAGAGGGAAGAAAAAGGACGAACGGCTGGTACAGAATACAGTATAGATGAAGAAAAGATTTAAAGAAATCATAGAAGTAGAAAGACAAAACTGACATGGAAAAAACACAGCAAAGAATCAGGTATGGTTAAATAATTATGAGAGAGAGAGAGAGAGAGAGAGAGAGAGAGAGAGAGGGAGAGAGAGAGAATGAACGGAATTTGTAAGAAAACAAAACGATGTCTGAAACAAAGTAACATATGATTAGCGACCCAGTGACAATGAAAAGAGAGAAGAATGAAAAATAAGGAAAGAGTGAAGAAGATCTAATTATCGACTAAAATAAGAGAAGACTGCTGAAGAAGAATGCTGAAGGTACGGTAAAGTTCGAAATGTAAAAGGACGGAAATGAAGAATCGGGAAATCAAAGAGTCTGAGGAGAATTGCAGGAGGGTTGGAAAGGAAATTCATGAGTGTAAGAAGCAAAAGTCAACAGAGTGAGAAGACAGAGGAAAGTTATGAAAGAGGAAGATTATCATACATATGATTGATAATTCAGTATCGAGTGTCCAAGCAGTCAGGAAGCATATCGCTTCTCCGTGGACGAAGGTGGAGATCCCCAGACCGTTCACAGTTCGATTAAATAAAGAGCACTGCTGAAAATATACGTGTGAATAGAATTATGTCCCGGTTACATTGCTGCATGGTTAGGTTAGGTCCACTGGGTTGGGTCTGGGTGATATATTCTCTTCTTGTTTTGGATATTCGTCTACGTAAAGATAAATCCGTTAAGAAATGAGAAATTGAAACCTAATCTCATGGACCTAACCTACAGTAAACCAATGTATCTTTAACCTTACACTGTTCATTGTTGACAGGGAACGACGAGACAATTTTTTTTACGCCATAGAGGAGACGTGGGGAAGTGAAAATGTTAAGGATATGTAGGCCTAACTACCTTAGGTTCCTAGCTGCATTAAGTGATCGTAAACCCTCAAGCTGCACCACAGAGTTGGAACACATAATAAGGAACACTTCATAGTGAGGAACGTGTTGAAGTGGCCAAGCCTATTAATGCCTGTTAATTCTGGCTTCTAATGATGTGCGTAGGTAAGCTGTTATCTCCGGTAATTTTTGTGGTACCCAGTTTTGGAATATAATTTATTCAGGAGTTACTAGTGCTATGTGTAATAGTGTATGTCCACTTTAACTTCAATAGCTTCCGAGCTACTGTAACTGAGTTTATGTATTACCCGCGATTGTAGCTTTGGGGAGACAATACTGATGGGATATTTTTAGCTTAGTCACACAAGTAACATTTATTAATTTTCATGAATTTTCCAACGATGTGTGTATGCCCATTGTAACTATAATAGTTCACAAAATAAATGAGTTTTGGCACCGTGCTCCACCACCCCGTTAAACGTCTGATAGTGTTATTATATTTTGTAGGAACTTTTGTATTCGGTAGGTTTAATAAATTATCGCTATGGAACTAGATAATATATTGTGGTAGAGTCTTAGGTGTTGTTATCGGAACACCAGAGAGAAGGGTGTTGCAATGACTGTAGCTGTTGTGTGTGTGTGTGTGTGTGTGTGTGTGTGTGTGTGTGTGTTTTCCAGTGGAATGATTGGATAGAAAGAGGGAGAAGTAAATAAGAATAGATGGAGAAAGAGTCTTGCGGGAGCTGAGGCGAGGAGGGAAACGAAGGATATAGGAGTGGGTAAAGGTTCGGAAGACAACGACAATAAAAAAGTAGAAAGAGGCATGGAAGTTGAGACTGAAAGGTATAAAGGAAAAAAGAAATAACTATTATGGAAGAAACATCAGGAGAATAATGATGCCTCATACCCCTTGACAATATATATGTATATGAAAATATAATTCAGGTGTTCCCTTCATTATCATGTTGGTCCCCTTGGGCATTAACCATTTTTTAAAATTAGGGATTACTATGATTTTGAGAACATTAACTCATTAATTTTTTGTCATCTAACACTGGATGACTGAATCATTAATGACTGAGTGTTATGTTGTCACCATTAACCCTCTCATGGCTCGGAGCACCCTACAGTAGTTTTCTGTGGCAGGTGACGCTATTTATACTGATTACTTAGGAAAAGATCAGGTAAATCCCCTCCCGCCGCCCCCCCACAAAAAAAAAACTATAATGAACTTAGCACGCAATGGAAGAGTTGCAGTGTGTGTGTGTGTGTGTGTGTGTGTGTGTGTGTGTGTGTGTGTGTGTGTGTGTGATTATTCTTACAGTGTGTAACAAATATTATATACACATATTATTGTATTTTGCATAGGCTTCACTCCCCTCATTCTGTATTAAAAAAAAAAAAAAAAAAGTGTATGGATGACACTTTGATAAAAAAAAAAAAAAAAAAGTGTATGGATGACACTTTGATATATCGTAAATCTTTCATATTAACTTTCTAGAGATTGTCGTCTTTTTGCTGCATCTTTTCCGAGGCTCGGTGGCAGAATATGACAATACTTGTCCTGTTTTTCTTTCTCATGGCATATTTTCGTTACCAGCACCATATGACAGTATCAGTATCTTGATACAGCTGAACATTCAAAACAGAGGGATGGCAATTTTAGGCCAAGATTAACTGGCCAGCGTATTATGAATTTAGACCTTTATCTGTATTATGCCCTCCGTCCAAAGTGCATACAGTGACTTATCATCGTAGGAAAAGGAATGATAACGACTTGAATGCAGGAAAGAAGGAAGGAATGGTAAAAGAGGGCAAAGGAGAGACTTGCGAAAGACAGAAAGAAAGGATGGGGGTGAAAAATACGAGGAGAAAATTAGGAGATATAATAAAACTGGTAAAGATCGAGAAATACAAAATAGGCAACGAGATGTAGGGAAATAAAGAAAGGAAAAAAAATAGATGAAAGTCAATGGAAAACAGACAAAATATAACAATGAATAGGTAGGGGTTGAAAGATTATTTGGATTTACAGATGTTGTGAAAGAGAGACAAAAGTAGTGAAGGAGAGAAACAGAAGGAATGAGGGGGCAATGAACACAGAGATAACGAAACGGAAAAGAGAGGAATTAAAGGGGAAAAGAAAGAAAGCAACTAAGGAGGGAGACCTGAGAAGACAGAGAAGAAATAAGGATGATTAAGGAGAAAGAAAAAATGAAGGAAAAGAGAGAGAGGTTGGCAAATCAATAGTAAAGATGGGGAAAGAAAAACAAGAACACAACGATGTGTGAATGAAGAATAAAAATCCACCAAAGGAAAAAGAATATGAGTAATAATAATTAAACAAAAATTGAGACAAGAGAAGATGAAACTGAGGGAAGGAGAAGAAAGGAGCTCGGAATAAAGAGGGAAACGAATAGGGAAGGAAGAAAACACAAGAAAGAAGTTATAAGAAGAGAGGAAACGATATAATAGCAGGGAGGGTGAAAGAAATGAAGATGACTCTGAAGACTGGAAAAAGAGTAAGATGAAAGGACAGCCATAAATAAAGTGAGGGAAAGAATGTAAGAAACAAGCAGGAAGGAGGAGGTAGGAGAAGAAGGCCAGAGAAGAAATAGGAGGAACCAGGAAGGCGATGACCTGTAAAGGACTGACAAAGAAAAATGGAGACAAAACGAAAGAAGCAGACGCGGAAGGGGAACGCAGGTCAAGGGATGGAAAAAAAAAAAAAAAAAGAGACATATTAGAAGGAAAGAAAGAGAAAAGGGGTAGTGAGGAGGCGTCAGGAAAAAATAAAAATACACAGGGTGAAAAGTAAACAGAGAAAACATACTAAAGACCTTAAATAAAAAATGAATGACAGAAAGAGGAAGACACAGATGGAGGAGGTTTAAAAGAAAAGAAAAGAGACTCGAGATTTGAGAACTTCACACACACACACACACACACACACACACACACACACATATATATATATATATATATATATATATATATATATATCACACACACACACACACACACACACACACACACATATATATATATATATATATATATATATATATATATATATATATATATATATATATATATATATATATATATACACTGAGATTAATGTTTAAGAAAATACTCCAGTTATATAGAAAATATAATTATAAAACAAAAAGACAGCCTGTGAGAGTCGCAAATCAAAGAAAATATTTCGTAAATGAATGGGTAAGAAAGAATGATGGACAACACAGATAAAAAACAAGATGATTAACTGGGAATAACGACAGAAAAAAAGGGTGTACTGCACTGTATATAGATGAATAACAGACGAAAGAAGAATATACTTGTGTAGAGTAGCAAGAACACGAATGACCATAGGATCCTAAGGGTCATGACCCCCCAGAGTTGGATAGATAGAGAGACAGATAGATAGATTGATTGAATGATTAACAATTACCGAATTTACTTTTGTAAATCGTTGGTTTGTATTATTCTTCCCAACCAATTCATCTACCAAACATTTTCCATGAAGATCTACACGAAAAATGTAAGAAGCTATGCAGATTACAAACTAGATACCATAACGACTGAATTATAAAACATTAGGTGGGATACTGTAGGTCTGAGGGAAATCCACAGAAATAAAAGAAAAGAAAAATTCATTCAGTTCCATGACAGCAACCACCTATTTCACTACAGAGGAAGGCAAAATAAAAGAGTTATTAGTGTATGATTTCTAATAAAAAGAAATTTGGCAGAGAACATTGTTAAATTCAGCAGTGTATCTAACAGAATAGCATGGGCTGTAATTAGAATAGGCAAAACTTGCACCTTGAAAGTAATACAAGTATATGCACCGACTTCTCAAAGCTCAGATGAAGAAATAGAGACATTCTATGACTACACCTCCCAGATTATGGAAGAAGAAATAACCACATGTACTATTCTTACGGGACACTTCAATGCAAACGTTGGTAAAGCGAAAAATGGAGAAGTATGAATAGAAAAATTCGGAATGGGAGAGAAGAATAAAAGGTAAAATTGTGGTAAATGAATACTTTCTTATTTTTTTTTTTTAAAAAAAGAAGAGGGAGGAAATGGACCTGAAGAAGTCTAAACGGGGAAACAAAGAACTGAACTTACTCCATTATGGCAGATAATAACACACTAACAAATGTCACAGTTATCAACAAAGCAAATATAGGAAGTGACCATAGAATAGTGCTTTGCAAAGCCAGACTCAGTTTCAGAAGTGTAAGAAAGATGATTAAAAATAAAAAATATATATGTCCAATGAAAGTAAGCGAGAACAAAACAGCCTTTCAGTTAGAAATAACGAACAGTTTTCAGGTTCAAAGTTATTCTGAGTGCGACATTGATGAATTGAATGATAGACTAACAAAAGTGCTAAGAGAATCAGCAGAGGTACTGTAGTAGGGATCGCTTAAACAAAAGCAAACAAATATTAAAAAATTACCCTCGACCTCATGAAAAGATGGACGTGAAAATAAAAACAGAGAAAGATAAAACAGAAAAAGCTGAATTACAGAAGCTTATTAAGAATCGGGGAGAAGAAAAAAAGAGAGAGAAACCTGAATCACATCAAGGAACCCATCAAAAATGTAAAATGTCTGGGATAGGTCCAAAGTAAAATGGCACTTCGCAAACAACAAATTACATAGCTGAAAGACAGAGAAGGTGAAGTCTTTGAATGCAGAAATAGTTTGAAGAGATTTGAAGAATTTTACAAAGAACTGTATGCATCAAAGACAATAGTACCAACAGCAAACTTTTGTGCTGACCCATGTTAAATACAAGAGTTAACTCCAGACGAAGTAAACACTTAATTTAAAAGTATGAAAAGAAAGAAGGCCTCAGAAGATGGAATAGTAGCAGATTTACTGTCCGATGCCAGAGTAGAAGTATAAAATAGGCTTGCCCACTTATTTACTCAATTTGTAAAGAAAAAGAAAATTTCCAAAACATGATGTAATGCAATAGTTACTTTGCTTTACAAAAAAGTGTCTCAAAAGATCTTAGTAACTATCGAACCACTAGCTTCTTACCAGTTATATACAAACTCTTTACTAAACTCCTTACGAAGAAAATGAAAAAATAAAAAATAAAAGGAAGAAAACCAGCCTCGTGAACATGCAGGATTCCGAAGCGGGTATTCTACTACTGATCATCTATGTACAATGAATCACCTAATTGACAAAACTACAGAATTATAAGCAAATAAAATAGAAATACTGTGCGTAGGATTTGTTTAATACGAAAAGGCTTTTGTCTCGGTGGAGCACACAGCAATAATAAATTCATTGCGGGAAAAAAAAGAGTTAATGAGAATAATGTAAGAATGTTTGCAAACATATATCAAGAGGAAATTGCTACAGTTAAATTACTTTATGACTCGGAAAAAATTCAGACTGTGAAGGGCGTGCGTCAGGAAGGTACAATTTCACCAAAAATATTTACAGCATACCTAGAAGGCATTTTCAGAAAGTTAGACTGGGAAAACAAAGCAGTTAACATAGATGGAGAGAACCTAATCCATTTAAGATTTGCAGATGACACTGTCCTTATCTCAGAAACAGCAGAGACATAGCAAGAAATGTTAAATAACTTAAATAGAGACAGTCCCAAAGTAGGGCTAAAGATGAACCAGAGTAAAACTAGAAAAATTATTTAATCCAAATTCCCCAAAGAGCGTCATCGGAATAAGCAAAGAAATCTTGAAGAAGTCGAGGAGTACAATTGCTTGGGACAAACACTGAAAGTAAAGAAAGACCATGACAGCGGGGGAAAAAAAAAAAAAAAAAAAAAAAAAAAAGACATTAAATTGGATGGAAATCTTTCAGTAAACATACAGTCATCATGAAAAGAAGCTTGCCAATATCCATGAAATGAAAAGTATATAACGAATATATAACCCCACTATGGCGTACGGTTGTGAAACATAGAAACTGACAAAATGAATGGACAATCGACAAATCCGTTGTCAAAAAAACAATGGAATGGTCGATGTTGGGAATATCTTTAAAAGACAGGAAAAGATCAACCTGGGTGAGAGAGCAGACTAATGAACAGAAATGGAGGTGGGCAGGCCATGTAGCAAGAATAAGGGAAAACCGATGGAGCAAGAGGCTGACTGACTGGACACCAAGAGATTGTAAGCGTATCAGAACAAGACCAGACAGGAGGTGTAGAGATGACATAGAGAAACTTGCAGGGAAAAGGTGGCAAAGATTGGCTCAGTCAAGGAATTTGTGGAGAAGGTTAGGGAAGGCCATTGTTCAGCAGTGGACTTACAATGGCTGATGATTATATTTGTGGAGAAGGTTAGGGAAGGCCATTGTTCAGCAGTGGACTTACAATGGCTGATGATTATATATATATATATATATATATATATATATACATATATATATATATATATATATATATATATCATCATCATCATCAGCCGTTTGAGTATCCACTGCAGGACCGGCCTATCCCTATCGAAGTCGGGACGATACAGCCAATGTATCTCTACCAAGTAGCTTAGGCTGTCCGGTAGAGATTGTATGTAGGGTGAGAAGTGCTTGTAAGTGTTAACTGTAATGTTGGAGTGGCTTTGGATGTGTGTGTAGTCTGTGAACCAAGTGTAATCGGCCCGCGCAAGCCAACTAGGTGCAAACATACTTTATAGCAAGCGACACTGGTTCAGCCACAGCACCCCTTGTGTCCGCCAGTGCAGTACGTAGCAGGGTGAACACTCTCACAGTTTATTACCCTGGCGGGGCGCGAACCCTGGTTCACCCGTGTACAAAACGCACACTCTTCCACATATATATATATATATATATATATATATACACAGGGTGTAACGCGACGTATGACAAAAACTTACATCAATGATCTATCATGTAATTTTGAGTATATTTTGTTCTATGGACATATGCTCTTTGCGATCCCAGTTCAGTACCCAGCATTCGGCTGTTTTGTGTAAAAGCTTCGTCTCTTGCATGTGCCATTGGGTGAGAGCTTCGCAGGGCGACGGGAGACGAGTATTATTAGCTTATACTGTACTGTACATGAAAATCCCATATCCTATCAGTACACACGAGTTTTAAGAAGAAACTTTACGTAGTTTATTGATTCTTTAACGTCAAGGCATGCATTCATGCAGTTCTTTTGCACAAATCCACCGTAATTAAGGATCAGAATATCAGATTCAAATTTTATGGCTTGAAAGGGAGTAGGGAGGGAGGGAGGACAGGCTGGTGTGTTATGCCAGTTATGTAATATTTGGTTTGTAGGATGTTGCTACCAGCATTATCATAACACCCACAGCTCATTCAGTGAGAGAACATTACTGTATTGAGTGACTAGCATCATTTTAAGTCAGGAGTAATATTATTATTCATTACAATTTTTCTGATGCAAGTAAAAGTGGCACCATTTTTTTCATATGATGTTGACGTGAGAACAGTGACACAGGCTTGCCAATGTAACGACTATGTAGCTAGACCTATTTTTTGCTTCTACTTGCGGCACTAACGTCCGGCAACATAATATCTAGCTACATTCTGGATATTTTTACCATTTTTAGGTGATATTCTAGAGATTTTATCGGGTTTTCTAGCGATGTTTTGCAGTGTTTATTATCTAGCTACATTCTAGCAAGTTTTCAGGACTAGACTAGCGAGATTGATGAGAAGGACTTGGCAACCCTGCGTCCACTGTCATTTGAACGGAAACATTTGCAGGGGAGGCACACACTTCAAATACTGTTCTCCGCGTTCTGTTGTTCACCTGGTTCAGCTTCACATGTTCATAAAACAGCATGCCACGTACGTACAGCAATGAAGAATATGCAGACACCGTGTATTTTTTAACGGATTCTGCGATGATAATGCCAGTGCTGCAGAGACGAACACAGGTGGAGATACCCAGTGGCGCCACGTTTACTTGCAGCAGAAAAACTGTGATAAATTTCTTCCTGACATAAAGTGAGGCTAATCTCCCTTTAGAATTACGTTTTTTCACTGAATGAGCTGTGGGTGTTATGATAATGCAGGTAGCTACATCCTACAAACCAAATATTACATAACTGGCAACAACACTCCAGCCTCTCCTCCCTCCCTCCCTCCCTACTCCCTTGCAAGCCATAAAATTTGAATCTGATCCTTAATTACGGTGGATTTGTGCAAAAGAATTGCATGAGTGCATGCCTTGACGTTAAAGAATCAATAAACTACGTAAAGTTTCTTCTTAAAACTCGTGTGTACTGATAGAATATGGGATTTTCATGTACAGTACAGTATAAGCTAATAATACTCGTCTCCCGTCGCCCTGCGAAGCTCTCACCCCAGTATAAGCTAATAATACTCGTCTCCCGTCGCCCTGCGAAGCTCTCACCCAATGGCACATGCAAGAGACGAAGCTTTTACAAAAAACAGCCGAATGCTGGGTACTGAACTGGGATCGCAGAGAGCATATGTCTATAGAACAAAATATACTCAAAATTACATGATAGATCATTGGTGCAAGTTTTTGTCATACGTCGCGTTACACCGTGTATATACATATATATATTTGTGTGTGTGTGTGTGTGTGTAGTAGTTATAAAAACTACCTTGACAATGGAGGAAATGCAATACAAACGGAAAAGTAAGATTATATGACAAAGATAACTACGTAAAAGAAATGCAGACGAAAATAGTAATATAATTATGACGAAGAAAGAACGTGAATGTCTGAGACTGGATGAGATGGATGACGGACGGTACCGGAATGAATCAGATAACCCTGGAGTTAGGAATAAGGTAGGGCTGGTAATGTGAAAATCGGGAAATCGAAAAACCAAAAGAAAGCGCAGAGAAAATATGAAGGAAAAATCAGGAAAGCAAGGGGATAACTCAGTGGATTCAATATGAAAGTCAAGGGGTAGAAGGAAAAGTCAGGAGAGTACAAGAAAACGCCAGATTTAAAAGGAAAAGTCAGTAGAGTCAGACGAAAAAGTTAAGCGAGTCAGAAGGGACAGACAAATTGCAAGATTCTTATAACCCATTCGGTGCCATGGAATGGCTAATGCAGTTATTTCTAAGCTAAAGCAAAATTGTGTGTGTGTGTGTGTGAGGAAAATTCGAGATTATCAAGAGTTTCCTGAGACAATTTTGTACTATACGACCATTAGACTTTCCCTCAGCTAAAGAGAATCATCCTGTGATAGCCCGAAAAAATGCATGGAGGACGAAGCATTTGAAAAGGAATTCAGTAAAGTTTTCAGTGTAAAGAACAGGGTTAAATCACTTGGCTTACAGAAAGGCATGGCGTTCACTGACACATGAAATAACGTTTACTCGCAGCGAACATTATTTTTGAATGATGGATTACTCGTACACCTGAACGCCATTGGTTATGCCTGTCTCGGCTGTGCTCAGTGACGCAGTACGTTTTTTTTATTTTTTTTAGGGGGTGGGGGTGGGGGTAATAACCATCACGAGATGTCAACACACCAATTGACATTGCGACAACCGATGAACACAGAGATGAAGTAATCTCCTCACATCAGAAACGTAAACACATTAAAGCTATTCTCGTAAAGAAGTGCAGTCTGCAAAATAACATTTCTGAGTTACCGGCTCCTATCGTTACTGATGATTATAGTGTAATCTGGTGCAACACAACCGTAGTTGAATATCCAACGAAATGTGGAGTTTAATCTACCAGGTTATCATGTTTTCAGCAGTGAATGAAAGGACTGAGCTGGGAAGTTGTATTCAGGTAGACTCGAATATTAAAAAAGGTCTTCATCCAGTCGCAGTTACCGAGCCAGCAATTGAAATCATTGGTAGTATGTACCTGCAGCTCAGAAATTAATCACGAAGTAAATTCATGCTTAGATTAATTTATTGTCCACCTGGATAGTCATGTGACATCGACAATAAAATGTACAATCACACTCCTGATAACTCTTGTATCCAAAATGCTGTAACCTTTATTTATCTTAATTTTCCAGTTCCTAAATGAGGAGAAGCACTATCCTCACACGCAGGGCTAGACCTGTATACAAACTTGCGGGAAAGTTCATTGCATCAGTACATAAATTATCTAACACGTGGGGCTAATATCTTAACTGTTGTATTGGCAACATCAGATATTTTAGTGAGTAATATCGTGGTAAGAGGAAATTACCAACAGTCACCGTACAGTCACATTTAACGTTAAATTCAGTAAAGGTAATGTCAAGGCCAGTTAGGTGAAAGTGTTTGACTATAAGAATGCTGATTTTCAAAAGCTGAAAGTAACTATAGGCACTAGTAACTGGCACCCTACTGTTGAAATGTCAGATATTAATGATGCTTAGGAATTTTTCATAGTAAATCTTAACAAAACACTGAAGTTGCGTATTCCACTCCACAGCAGAAGGCCTGCCAAAAATATTAAGCCAAAATGATAAGCACTGTTAAGCACTGGTTTGAATTTTAAAAATGTACACAAAATTTTACTGCTAAAAATAATCAAAGTGATAAAAACAAATACGTATATGATGCTCTTCGCAGAAAAGTAAAAAAATAAATAAAGGAAAAGTATGCAAAATGGCGTTCATATTACTAGTAAGAAAAAATCAAACCCAAAATGATCTTTTCGTTACATCAGAAGAAAGGTGATAATATGACCAACAACAGGCCCTCAAGTCACAGATAATGGACAGCATACTTACGATGGCATTGAAATAACGAGAATTCTGAACACTTTCTTTGCATCAGTATTAACAGCAGAAAATACAAGTAAAATTCTTGCAGTCAGCCCATTTTCTAATGAAGAAGGTAATCTAATTATGATATTACTGTTAGGGGCAGAGATGTACAGTACAGCCCGCAATTATCAAACTTAAGGTGAAAAAAATACCGGGGCCAGACAAATTACTCCAGACATTATAAAGGAAGTCAAGAATGAAATATCAAAACCTTTACCTGAACATTTCGACATATCACTAACGAGTGGTAACGTGCCATATTAGTGGAAGCCAGCAAAAGTAACCCCGATAAACAAGAAAGACAACGAAGCACAGACGGAATGGGGAGTTGCAAGGTTTGGTGAATGAATTTGGGACAGTGTGTAGGAGGAGGAATCTGAAAGTTAATGTAAACAAAAGTAAAGTTATGGTGTTTGAGATGAATGAAGTCACAGAGTGTGCAGTGAGGTTGAATGGTGAGGATATGGAGAATGTGAGTGCATTCAAGTACTTGGGTAGTGTGATGAGTAAGGATGGAACTTTGGGGGATGAAGTACGTGAAAGGGTACAGCAGGGAAGGAAGGTTGTTGGTACACTGAAAGCAGTGACGAGAAATAGGGAGGTGAGTACGAAAGTTAAGAAGTCACTGCATGATAGTATTGTGATCCCTACCCTGACGTATGGTAGCGAGGCTTGGACCTTGCAAGAGGGAAACAAGTCAAGAGTGAGAGCAGTGGAAATGAGTTACTTGAGAGGAGCATGTGGAGTGACGTGGAGGGACAGGTTGACGAATGAAGAAGTGAAGGAACGTTGTGGGGTAGATGTGGATGTGGTTGAGAAGATTAGGAGAAATACACTGAGGTGGTTCGGACATGTGGAGAGAATGGAGAATGAAAAACTGACTAAGAGGGTGTATGTAGGTGAGGTGGAGGGAGGGAGAGGGAGGGGTAGACCGAGGATGAGGTGGAGGGATGGAGTTGAGAGGTATATGAGGGAGGGGGGGTGAGTTGGGGGGAGGGTAGTCAAATGGTGGGTGACAGAGTGACTTGGAGGCGTTTTGTCTGCGGCCACCCTTTGCGGGATTAGGGCGTCGGGTTATAGATAGATAGGTAGACCAATTGTTAGAAATTACTATCAGAAATAAGTTGCCAAACACTTACAAACCAAAAAATCTTATCAAAGCTTCACAACATTATTCGCGGAATAAATGGTTATGTCTAATGAATCTCTTGGATTCCTTCGACAATGTGACCAGGATGTATGACACCGTCTGCCTTAAATTAAATTTTTTTTCTGTATGCATATTGCCAGACGCCTTAATCCCGTTAAGGGTGGCCACAAACAATTGGCCTCCGTGTCGCCCTGTCCCCCACGATTTCTCTGCCCTCTCCCCACTTCACACCCCCCTCTATCATGTACCTCTCCACTCCAATCCTCCATTTCATCCTCGGCTTCCCCCTCCCTCTCCCCCCCTCCATCTCACTCACATACACTCTCCTCGTTAGTCTTTCGCTCTCCATCCTCTCCTCATGGCCGATCCACCTCAGTGTATATCTCCAAACGCTTTCTATCACATCCACATCCATACCACAGCTCTCCTTCACTTCCTCATCTGTCAGTCAGTCTCTTAAAGGTATTCCTGCTTTTCTATCATTTTTCTATGACCCACAGGGTAATTATGCTAATTATAACGCATCTGATAACAGTCTTTCCATTCCTTTGTACTCCTTTGACTGATGGTTCAGCGTGAGTGGAGAATACTGGTTCAGAAATGTTAAGAACAGTTTGGAGGTAGAAAAGGTTAAAATTCAGTCCATGTTATCCCTGTGACGTGTAGAGGCCAGAAGCTTGACTTTTGTAGTAAAGAACATTAAACTCCTTCAGTGTCACGATGTCCTGTCGTTCGTATGCTTCCTACCGTCAGAAAGTTTCATTCTGGTTAGAGGGCCTGGACAGCTCGTTATGAATGTCTTATAACCTATGTACTCTATTCAGATTCCTTCAGCCAAGGTCGTCTTCCTTGTTTTTGACAGAGACGATCTTTTTTTCAGCAAAGACACCCCTCGGAAGAGGTTCAAGTTACCTGACTGTCGGACGCCCTTGTTAGCATGACATAAAAAGTGGCCCCTCAGAGTCTCAAGGAAAGCATAAAAGTGCTAATATGAATGAGGCAGCCTTTACAGTACATACTTTATTACATGACCTTAAGTAATCGCAGCAGAACTACTAAATATAATGGCCTCCTCTAGAATATCTTTCAGAAAAAGGAAGAATAATAATAGAAAACAGTGAAATGAACTCATGGCGCTCCCTCTCCTGATCATGGCTGTCTACCTCCTTAGCAAGTAATAGCAAGGATCCAAGATCCTCACAACCTCTCACACCTCTCCTTTCCTGCCTTATATCATGATCATGATCATCACCAACATCATCTATCCTATTTTTCACTAACACAAGGTGAGGGGAGGGCTAGGATTCAGTAACTGGGACTGAGAGGAATGAAGCTAGTACGATTTCACGATTCCCAGTTCATACGCACTAGATTTCGCATACCTTAACTTAGCACAGGTTTTCGCTTTGCTGCAGCTAATTTCTCATAGTTCCATAGGAGAATGCACAATAACATGTTTTTCATCCTTAACATCACACTTCTCGTGACTATTACTGTTCAGAGTTCACGAAGGAAGGATGGCAAAATTTGGCCAAGTAGAGGAGTACATTACTAAGCGCGAAAAGTGGGAACGAGATATGAAAGCAACAGTCATAAAAACAAAGGCAGTATATCAGACACAACAGCAAAACCAAGAACAAAACAAATACAATAGCAACAGCAAGCAACAAAGGCAATGCACAGCAACGTACACAGAGAAAGCAGGAACAACAGATGTGCTGACTCTTTAACAGCGTTGGCGTCAGTCTGGTTTATTCTTGCTGCCTCCTGCCAATTTCCTTTATTTTAGGAAACACCTCTCGTACTAACGAGGGAAGAAAAGTTCAAAAAATGCCTCTCCATTGCAGAATAACATTGTTTTAAGATAGCAAAAAGGAAAAAAAAATCGAAATCAAGGGTCATTAAAATAAGCAACACGCATTTCCGGACTATTTTAATCAGGTTAGCGGGAGTATGTTTTACATAGCAGGTTAACAGAATGCTGTAACAACCCCTACAAATCACACAGTTTCTGTTTGCTCAAATGTATTCTTGCTGTCTTCAGAAGATTTTATGCAAGCAAGGAAGGAGCTGTACATAATAAAGGCTATTTGTAACCTCTCCGAAAAGAAAGTCTCAGGCTAATAACAGTGAGATTAAATATAAATGTAAGTTATTTTGCTGAAGAGGCTAATAAGAACACAAGAAAAGGATGGCAACTGGGAAATGAAAATAGTGGAAATCAATGAGACGATGAAAAGAATGATAATGAAATGAGATGAGGTAAGAAACCGAGGGAAGGAAGGAAGACATGCAAGATTAATTAGTACAGAAAGGGAGAGAGGGAAAATCCGAAGAAAAAAAGAATAAAAGAAGAGAGAGAGAGAGAGAGATAGCGCGGATCAAGGCAGCTCGTGAGAGGGGATAACACTGGAAAATAAAGAAGGCGAGAGAGGAGGGGGAAGGCCGGTAAAGATGGGTGAGAGACTGCCGGGATATGAACGGATAAGGATGAGGAAATGCTAGAAAAACAAAAATGAATAAGATAGAAAACACGAGAGAATAGAAAAAACCTGAACCAGTTGGAGTCGGAGAATATCGTACACTGTAATAGTGCAAACTCGAATTAAGAGAGAGAAAAAAAAGGTAAATGTGGAAAATATACACTATATATATATATATATATATATATATATATATATATATATATATATATATATATATATATATATATATATATATATTTATATTATTTAAAAATAGGAAAAAATAAAATGTTGAGGAAATAGGAGAAAACCATGAGAGAATAGCTCGAGCAATGAGAAAATAGGAGAAAATCAGAGAACCTGTTACATTTCATAGAGTAAGAAAAAAAAAACGCAGGAAAAAAAAAAAAACAAGGGGAAAGAAAATCTCAGATGAAGAGGATAAAATTTCAGGGGAATACCAATGAAGATGAAAAAAAAGCAGAGAAATGTTAAGAACAAGGAGGGGGAAGCAGGGTTAAGATGGGTGAAAGACTGCCAGGATATGAACAGATATGCAACTGAGGATAAAAATATAAAAGAAATTCGTCAAGCAGTATAATATAATAATACCGGATTGTACGTTTATACCGCTGTAGAATAGTTAAGAGAATGAGCAATCGCAAGAAAACCATAAAAAAACAGAATAAACAACCGCCAGAATAAGAGTTAACCAAACTATCTATCTGTCTATGGCCAGACGCCTCAATCCCGTAAAGGGTGGCCACAAACAAATGGTTTCCATGTAGCCCTGTCCAATGCCACTTCACTGCCTTGCTCCTAGGTCACACACCCCTCTCTCATAAACCTCTCCACTTCATCCTTCCATCTCATCCCAGCCAAACTACACGATTAAAACAGGTAATAATGATAAAATCCCAGGGGAAATGGGACGAACGGTAGAACAGTCTTCAAACAGCAGGGCAATAGCGATAAGAATGAAGAAAACAAAATATGTAACTGAAACTGCAGAGTACGATAAAGAAACCGCGCAACTGCTAAACTGATAATGAATTAGAAAACCGCTGAACTGAACGGAGAAAAAAAATGCATAACAGGATAAAACTTGCTGACGAACAGGATGGAAAGTGCTGCAGAACAGCTAAATGGAGGAGGCAATAAGAGTAAACAGGAGAATTTTTTACCAATCGCAGGTGAATTACCAAATTAATAATAGTAACTAACAGAAGAAACACTGCGAAATACTGGAATAAAAACTGCAGGAGAGCTAAAAGGAAGAGGAATAACAGGAAACCGCAGAAGAAATGAAAAAAAAAAAAAAAAAACGTAAAAGAATTGCTAAAAGGATGAAATAAGAAACAATTGCGAAAAAAACATGATGAACTCAGAATAAAAACGAAAGGAGAACATGAAAAATTGGTATTAGATTAGGATAATACCGCAGGATATTATGAAAAAACACGAGATATCAGAAAACCATGAAAAATATTAGGATAACCCACAGAACAACATAAAACAAAAGATAATGCTCTCTCTCTCTCTCTCTCTCTCTCTCTCTCTCACACACACACACACACACACACACACACACACACACACACACACACACACACCAACATACAAAGAGAGAGAGAGAGAGAGAGAGCGAACAGGAAAAGGTCTCGAAATTGGATGAAAACTGCCTAGTGGGAAAGAAAAGACATGAGAATATAATAAACCTCAAGATAAGAGGATAAGGGGACAATGCTTAGGTGAATATAAAAGGGATGAGAGGATTGGTGATAATTGCAGAATATCTATAAGAATGAGAGAATGGGGAAAACGCAGAAGCACAGGAGAAAAAACACACTGGAAGAGAGCAGACTGTCGGAAGCAACGATAAAAACTACAGAATACGAGAAAACCGCACGAGGATGGTTAAAAGGAAGAAGAAAAAGGAGAAAATTGCAAGAGAGTAAGTTCAAGCCCTCAGAAGACTTGGTAAAAGAGAAGACATTCATTCATCATTCATCATCCAATCCTACGTCGCCCCATTAGGAACGTAGGAGCCCGGGGCTAGGCATGTTGGTCCTGACATTTAAGATGAGAGTGACCAGCCTCACTCATCCCTGAGTGGCATTACGTGAACAATAAACCCCAACCATCCCTTGGATATAAAACTTCACCGGCTCAATCCGTAATTACCCACTAAACCACCAGGTGCCAAAATTTGGTTATATGGTTACCACCCAGCGTAGTAAATGGTTTCCTGGTGTACAGGAAACTATTTAGCTTGTCACTCAGTGTAGAATTACCCACAGGCAGAAGGAAGAGGAAAGATTGAAGGAAAGAAAGACAGAAGAGGGAATGTAAAGTCACCCGTAGGCAGAAGGATGAGGAAAGAATGAAGGAAAGAAAGTCAGAAGAGGATGGAAGGAAAGAAGGAAGGAGAGGAAGGGGCAGACACCCGAGAGCAGCACTACATCGAGTGCGTGGATGGTGAGCTCCCCCACCTACCACAGAGAAGACACTTGAACAAAATAACAGGAAATAACTAGCTAGAGCAATGGTCAAATAGCAGGATACCTATAAGGGGTCGAGAACAGGAAATAAAAATCAGAAAAATAATCTAAAGGAAATAAGAGCAGCAACAAGACCAACTTGAGAAAGAGTTTGGTAAATTACTGAGAGGAAAAGAGTTCGGTAAATTACTGAGAGGATACGAGGATATAGGATACAAGAGGAAACCCTAAAAAATACTAAACGAATTAATTAAAACAAGGAGACAGCGAGGCAGAGAAAAGAAAGGTAAAGTAATTAGTCTGATTAAGAGGACAGGTACGGGTAAGCCACGAGAAACGAGGAAATAGGATAAACTCAGCTGATAATACCTAATGAAATCAAGAACTGCAACGAAATGACTGTAAGAGAAAAAGTGAAATAAAAGATTGAGAAACTGGCGAAAGGCTGACAGTATTACCTATGGGTGGAAGAATGTTGTAATAAACCTCAAACATAAATACATATATAATGAAGGCTAACACAAGGTTGCTGACAGACTGTAGGAGGAATATGGACAGCTAAGCCCCGCGGGATGAGAGAAAAAAAGAGAGTTACACAATAATAACTAAAAGAATGATGACTAACAGTAGATAATGAAGCAAGACATTCGTGAAAGATTGAGAGTTTATGAACGGATAAGCAACGTTCTTTAAGTAGACAAAACCACATATGTAATATTAAAAAGAAATATAATATTAAAAAGAATGAGCGTTACGACAACACCGATAAGAATACAGTACATTGCAGGAAGTAAAACGAAAATGCATGAAAATATGAAATAAAATGAATCGAGTGATACAAAGATAACATTTGTGAAAAACTGAGACTGAACGGACGATCTAAGCAACGTGAGGTGAGGACTTGGGAAATTCCACAGGATGATGAAAGTAAGGAAAATACGGACACAAACAGGAAATTAGAGAAGGTTTGAAATTTAAAAAAAGTTGTGACTGATGACACTCCCTGAGGACATGAGCGGATAGGAGGCAGGTTGAAATCGATAAAGAAGTATTAAAGGATTTCTACATAACTGCGTGCAAAATATTAAAAGACGAAGGACAGGAAAAGAATGTTGTAAAACTAAAATTATGGACAATTAATCTTTACAGAATGAAGAAACTGGATAAAGGCAGAAGGAAAATGCCAAAAGAATAAAGAATAACCTGGAAAAGAATGTGAGAAAGAGGCTGACATAAAGAAACAAGATCATGGTGAAAGACTGAGAGGATATGAGCGGATAGGAAATAGGCTAAAGTCGCAGGAGAAATAACCGAGAGAGAGAGAGAGAGAGAGAGAGAGAGAGAGAGAGAGAGGAGGGGGGGGGAGGAGTTTGGCAAAAGGGGAAAATATGAACAAACAAGCAGCATTATGTAAATTACGGTTCAGGCATAATAAAATACCTAACAGAAAGATGCAGTGTCCCAGGAAGAGCGTCAAAACATGAGATACGAAATAAAATATGGATGAGCATAGGCTAAGAGGAGACAAGTGGATGGGACGCTTTGGGGAGATAAATTGGCTGAAGAAATAATGTCTTCAAAGCAGTAGTTGCTGTGTGGTTAGCATCACTGACTGCTAAGCTGTTTTCTCGTTATCTCCAGGTTTCGAATCCTTGTGAGGGTGTCCATCTACCCCATAGTATTTGGCGGTAAAGTGAATACCTAGGATAACACCTAGGGGAGGTAACTTTGGTACCCTAGTTAATGATGTAGTGCCCTTGTTTCTTGTGATACTGAATGAGTAACCAGCCACAGACTCAAAAGCCAGTGTTACAAAGACGTGTGTTACACCATGGTTTAGTACCTCGTGGCCTCTACCCTCACTTTTACCTTTAGAGAACCAAACTAATTAAAGATAGAGAGGACATGAACTTATAGGCAGTGTATGACAAGAAAACAAGACACAGCGGCAGGGAAGATATCAGAACTTTAAAGAACAGAAACGAATACAGTGTAAGAATGATGAAATTAACAGAATGCAAATGGGAGTCTGAGAATACAGAAGCTGACAGTAAAATCGTGCGGAAGAATTGACAACAAAATGAGAAAATGTAAAGACAAAGCACGCGAAACGGCATGAAACTATTAAACAAAACAGGCGAAAACTAAACGGAAGCAGACAATAGCAGTGAAACGATTACTGTTAAAGAAATATTTGATGCATTTCCAATTACACATAATAATAAAAGACAACACAAGAGCCTCTCCAATTATGCTCGTAGAGCATGGTATAATTCTGCTGGACAGGAAAAGTAAAAGAAAGACCAAGGGAAGATGAAGCAGGATAAAAGATACTGCAATGAAGGAGGAAGGAAATGAAGTAGGAAGAAGACAAACAAGACTAAGGGAACGTAAGGGGTGATCCCCTTCAAATGAGGAACAGGAGCCTGGCTCCTGCTCTGTCCTTGTGTGTGTGTGTGTGTGTGTGTGTGTGTGTGTGTACTTACAAACCTGTTTCAGAAGTGCATGAGCCAGAGGGAGATATCAATTACCGTAAATTTATTTACGTCCGGGTAAAACTAGAACATATGTTTACACGATAGCTGCCAGGAAATGTAGAATGTGAGTGCCTTCATATATTTAGGTGGTGTGATGAGCAAGAGTGGGAGTTTGTAGGACGAAGAGCATGAACGAGTACTACAGGGGAGAAAGGCTGCTTGTTCACTGAGTGCAGCAATAAGGTGTAAAGAAAAAATCATCAATCTATCTATCTATCCATCAATAGCCAGACGCCTTAATCCCATAAGGGGCGGCCACAAACAAATCGTTTTCTTGTCGCCCTGTATCCTGCCATTTCGCTGCCCTCTTCCCCACTTACACCCCCTTTTCTCATGTACCACTCCACTCCATCCCTCCATCTCATTCTCGGTCTCTTCTTCCCCCTTACCCCCTCCACCTCACTCACATACATTCTCCTAGCTAGTCTCACACTCTTCATCCTTTCCACATGGCCAAACCACCTCAGTGTATTTCTCCTAATAAAGTATTTTTTATCACATCCTCATCCTCACCACAACGCTCCTCTACGTAACGTGTAATGCATATTAGTGTATGACTGATTTGTATTGTAATGTATATGCTTATATGTATTGCTCTTGTATGATATAGTTGCACGAATGCACAGATACCTGCTGCAAGATTTCCTGTTGTGAACGGATTACAGCATTTGGAAGCTTACCGAAAAGCGCCTGTCACATGCTAGCATGTAATCGCCCCTTGGTTCTCTTCCAGTGGCTTAGTAACAGTTCAGAAGTAAACTAGACACCGAGGGAGTAGGACGTAGTCTACTTATGATCAGTATATTATCAAGACGTCGCTGGAGGAGTTTTGTAGCCCGAGTTCCTGTGATTGTCTGTCAACACTCAACTCCTACTGCACTTAACCTAGCTGAGCATCGACATTTAAATGGTGGCATTAGTCGAGAACTCGCCTTCCCTTCCTGCAGTCTGCCAAATTTCTTACTACTTTTTTCAAGTTTAATGCAGTCATCCCTTCAGCCCGCCTCACCCAGAGGGGCATGTGCAGTTTGACGTTTGAAGTGACGAGGCTGTGGCGTCGACCCTGAATGGAGTCCACTCCACCTGCCTGACTGCTGCGGCATTTGGTTTCGACTTTACCCCCAGCCACCTGCGTCCAGACTTTCACCCTGACCACAGGGTGAAATGGTGGACTCACCTACAAAGACAGTGAAACAGCTGCATAACCAGTTGTTATATTAATGTAGTTTAATGTAGTTCAACTCTTCATCACTATGATCTATCAATATTTTTCCCAGTCATAGACGCATCTTATAATATTCCATTTACATTCACTAATCTTTATCGTCACCCACTTTATAATTATTAACTCTTAGTCATAATATTATTGACTGACCTAATTACCATTCTTTTTCTGTGAGCACACTAATTACAGTTTTATCCCTTGATATTGAATTCCACATGTACTGCTCTAATTTAGCTTATATATCTCATTAATTAGTAAACATTTATTACATGTATATAGTGGCCACCTACTGTTCATACTACCATATCGTTTTCTCATTAACGACATACATTATCAATAATATTATAATACTTTAATTATCTTTTAGTAATCTCTACCTCTATAGCATGTCAAGAGATATCTTGTCTACCCCAGGGGAGAACTGTAACTCGTATAAGTGTATGACTTTGATTTGTATAATGTATATGCTTTGATGAATAGCTATAGCATGATGCAGTTGCAACAATGCACAACATCCTTGTTGAGAGAGTTTCTGTTGTGAACCTGTCAGAGTATTATTTTGTAAGTTCAACAAGAATTGCCTGTCACATGCAGACACATGATCACCCTTTAGTTTTCTCCCAGCTGCATACTAACAGTTCAGAAGGGAGTAGCATGCATTGTACCTACGATCAATAAATTGTCAAAACCCTGCTGGATGACTTTTACAACCCGAGTTCCTCTGTTTTTCCTTGCTCTTCTCCAAGTACATTTAACCTGGCTGAGCATCTACATTTGTCAGTCTGTCTCTCCATATAACTCCACATACTCCTCTCAAATAACTCATTTCCACTGCTCTACCATTTTCCCTTGTATCCCTCCAACAAGGTTCAAGCATTGCTTCCAAACGTTAGAATGGAGATCACAGTGCTGTCATGCAGCTACATTTTTACTTCCATGCTCACTTCCCTATCTCTTATCACTGATTTCAATTACCCAGCAACCTTTCTTCCATGCCGTACCCCTTCAAGGACTTCATCCTCCAAACTTCCACCCTTACTCATCGCACAACCGCACAACACAAGTACTTAAATGTACTCGCATTTTCCATTTCCTCATTATCCAGCCCCATTGAGCATTCAGTGACTACATTTCTCTTGAAGACCACAGCTTTACCCTTCCCGACATCCACCTTTAAATTCTGTTTCTTACATACTCTCCCAGACTCATTCACCAAGCCTTGCAGTTCCCCTATGTCTTCACTTAACAATACAATGTCAATTGTAAATAACAGAACAGGAAGTTTCCAAATGCTGCCCACACTCATTAGGGCCACTCAAGATCCATTGCCTTGCCTTGTATCTCTTTTATAACTTCATCCATATACAGACTGAACAACAATGGGGACATGATACATCCGTTTCAATTGGACGTTCAGATAAAAAAATAGTTCACTATCCACACTGACTGCTGCCCAAGCACCCTCATACATACTTTTCGCGCCATTCAACAGCATCCCATTTGCTCCACACATATTTAATATTTTCAACATTCCTTCTCTATCCACTCTGTCATATGTTTTCTCCAAATCCACCGAGACAGCATATAACTTCCTTCCCTTCTCTAGATAGATTTCCAGTAAACACCTTAAGATGAATATCTGATCTGCACAATCTCTTCCCTTTCTGAAACCTCCTTGTTCTTCTTGAACTAATTCCTCTGTTATTTCCCTTACTCTGTCAATAAGTATTCTACTCTGTACTTCTCCTATTACACTACTAAGACAAATACCCCTATGATTACTGCACAATGCACATTTTTTCCCTATTCCCTTTCACAGAGGAATAACTATACCTGACTTCCAATCCTATAGGACTATACCGTCATCCCAGGCCAATCTGCACATCTTCTATATCCATTTTACTGCAGTGCCTCCCTGTGCTTCACATTTCACCACACACTCTATCAATTCCCGGGGCTTTCCGCATTTTGACTGATTTCATTGCTTCCACAACATCCATCCTACTGATTTCTTCTTCCCTTCCCACTCCTCTTCTTCTTAATTTATTTTTCTAAGTGTAACAATTCCTTAAAGTGTTCTCTCTGTCTGCTCACTTTTTCTCACTTTTCCACTAGCAATCTGCCATTCCACTTATACTAGCATAATCGTCATTCTGTATGTTTGTCAATTCCTTAAACTTTTGTCACCATCTTATCGCTATTTCTTCCTTCTTCACCAGCAATCTGTAATCTTTATCTTTCACTCCCGTTCTACCTTCTTTATCATCCTGTCTTACTCTCTTAACTTCCTTCCAGAAAATTTTCTTACGCTTTACACTCAGATTCATCCCAAGCTTCTCATCCACTCACTTCTTACTCTCTTTTACTAATTTTTCACCTATCTCCTCTACATATAGCTCTCTATTTCAACTCTCAGCTTCCTGCATGCCTGTTTCTCATCCACTCACTGTATGTTTTTTTTTCATTTTCGCTACAGCTTGTCTCTCTTCTTCATTCCACATTGCGGTTCCTTGCATCCTCTTTCGTCTTCTCTTCACCCAATACACCACCTCACATGCTGCACAGATTTCTTTTTTGAAAACCATGCACATACCTTCCACTTCCCCCATCTGCTCCACATCATATTTACCCAATTGCTCCTCCAGTTCTCTTTTATGTTGTGCCTTTTTTCATCCTCCTGAAACCTTTCTACCATCTTTGTATGGACTGCTTCCTCATGGCCTTTTCTCCTTCTATTCATCCAGCGCATTTATACCTTGACTCTTACTACTTCTAAGTGGTGGTTAAAGAGTCCACATCCCTAACCTTTGTATGTTCTCGCATCTAGCATAAGTCTTCTCATTCTCTCATCCACATATACGTAATCAATCACTTCCTGCCGTTCTTTCAGTTCTTCACCCACCCGCCTCATCACTGATCATGTATACCTGTGGATCATTTTGTGCATAAAGAGGGCCAATCCCTTCTTCTCACAAATGTTTACCAGAGCACTACCATTCTCATCCACTTCTGTAGGCACACCCCACTCACCAACTTGTCCATCCACTTTCACATTCCCTACTTTTCCATTCTTGTCTCCAGTGAAAAACACTCTCACTTCTCTGACAGTTTTCCATGCATGTTTCCGTATTTGTCGAGTACGCATCTTTCAGCCAACTTGCACGATCTTCTGTCATCGCATATACACATATAAATGCTCACACTTGTATTCCTTCTTTCAATCTTACACACAGTCTGTGAACCGATCATACCCTTTTTTATCCTCCTATCACTTGCTCACTACAATACAAACACCCTCTTTTGCTTCCTCATTCATATCTACTCCTGCTCATATACCCAGTCGATATTCCCACTGTCTCACACTCTCACCCACCATTTGGTCTCAGTAATTTCACATATGTTGACTTTTACAGTACATCCACAAGCACCTGGTCGGTCTCTCTTTCATCTCATCTTTTGCATCTCCCACATTCCATGTTGCTATTCTCATTGTGTCCTTTGTCCAGTTACTCACACCACAAAACCGGCAAGAAGACAGAGCGTGTGTGCTGGGCGGCCCCTTCAGGACCTCCCAGGGCCTGTCTTCCCCCTTAGTATTTATAGGTCAACCCACATCCCACTGACCAGGCTAATGTATGGCCCGGCCTTCACTATAGGTGAAGGGAATCTTTGAACAAACGAACTTGTCCAGTCCTTGATTGTCTTGGTTGTCACGTGTAGGTCCGTCCAGGTAAAAGAAATTTTGTGTCATTTTAATTATTTGTTTTTCCGAGAAGGGCACTAGCCCTCCTCCAACTCATTTGTTGACACGTAGGGAACACGTATGGGTTTGTTATATGATTACTTCCCACTGTATTTAATTATTTCCTGGCTTACAGGAAATCATTTGGCTTGTCAGTCAATGTAGAATAGTCGTGCATTGAGTGAGTAGATGGTAGGCGGCTTCGTGAAAGTAAAAAAGTCGCTGCCGACGGTATTGTGATCTCTACTCTAACGTACGAAAATGAAACTTGGACACTGTTGAAGGACACAAGTCAAGAGTGAAAGCAGTGGAAATGAGTTACTTGACAGGAAATATGTGAGTTACGTGGACAGACAGACAGACAAATAAGAAAAAGAAGAAGCGATGTGGTGTTGCTGCTGATGTGCTTAAAAAACATTAAACGGTCATTGATGTAATCTATTCACGCGGAGAAAATGGAGAAAGAACAATTGACTAGGGCACTGTATATGCGTGAAGCGGCAGGAGTAAATGAGAGAAGATTGAGGACGAGATGAAAGGATCGGGTGAAGAGGAGGATGTGAGTTGGAGAATGGGCAGCCTGATGCCAGATAATAGGGGGGTATGGAGGAGATTATTCTATGGCCTCCCCTTCCGGGATTAAGATGTCTGACTGTAGACAGGCAACTGAAGATTGAAAGTTGTGTACGCTAATATCAGTTTGCGTTCACATATTTGGTGCACACACACACACACACACACACACACACACACACACACACACACACACACACACACACACACACACACACACATATAAAGAGAGAGAGAGAGAGAAAGAGAGAGAGGGAGAGAGCACATTCATGTAATTTTCATATGAGATTTGAGAGGGAGAGAGCACGTTCATGTCATTTTCATATGAGAGAGAGAGAGAGAGAGAGAGAGAGAGAGAGAGAGAGAGAGAGAGAGCGCACACATTCGTGTCATTTTTATTGATCTGCGCATTATATTGAGTGTGTGTGTGTGTGTGTGTGTGTGTGTGTGTGTGTGTGTGTGTGTGTGTGTGTGTGTGTGTGTGTGTGTGTGTGTGTGTGTGTGTGTGTGTGTGTGTGTGTGTGTGTGTGTGTGTGTGTGTGTGTGTGTGTGTGTGTGTGTGTGTGTGTGTGTGTGTGTGTGTGTGTGTGTGTGTGTGTGTGTGTGTGTGTGTGTGTGTGTGTGTGTGTGTGTGTGTGTGTGTGTGTGTGTGTGTGTGTGTGTGTGTGTGTGTGTGTGTGTGTGTGTGTGTGTGTGTGTGTGTGTGTGTGTGTGTGTGTGTGTGTGTGTGTGTGTGTGTGTGTGTGTGTGTGTGTGTGTGTGTGTGTGTGTGTGTGTGTGTGTGTGTGTGTGTGTGTGTGTGTGTGTGTGTGTGTGTGTGTGTGTGTGTGTGTGTGTGTGTGTGTGTGTGTGTGTGTGTGTGTGTGTGTGTGTGTGTGTGTGTGTGTGTGTGTGTGTGTGTGTGTGTGTGTGTGTGTGTGTGTGTGTGTGTGTGTGTGTGTGTGTGTGTGTGTGTGTGTGTGTGTGTGTGTGTGTGTGTGTGTGTGTGTGTGTGTGTGTGTGTGTGTGTGTGTGTGTGTGTGTGTGTGTGTGTGTGTGTGTGTGTGTGTGTGTGTGTGTGTGTGTGTGTGTGTGTGTGTGTGTGTGTGTGTGTGTGTGTGTGTGTGTGTGTGTGTGTGTGTGTGTGTGTGTGTGTGTGTGTGTGTGTGTGTGTGTGTGTGTGTGTGTGTGTGTGTGTGTGTGTGTGTGTGAGGGCAGCACATATTACTCTCATAAAATGTTTCTGTTCAAAGCACTCTCCTACTACTGCAAATACCATTACAGGTTTGCTAGATACTTGATATGAACACTCACAGGTTCGTATGAATAATACTCAGCTGAATAAGTTCGTCTGGCGTCAGCTGCAGTTCCTCCCTACCATGATAATGAAATAAAGATCCCCGTAATAACTGTGACGCACCTTTGACTCGATCGTGAGTAAAATCAACTGACGTTAGTTGGAAATTCTAATATAGAATAATAGAACCATTCCGAGCATGAAAGGGTGAAGTGAAGTGAGTGCGTTTGTGTGAGGCGGAGTGGATGTTTGTGCTAGACATGTCATTAACTCTGTTGTAACATCCATTTTTTTTTTTTTTTCATCTTATTTCATATCCAATTTTCTTGTTTCCTTTTCATCTTAATTTGTGCCACTTCTGAACGTCAGAGTATCTGGTGGTTCTGGTGTCGTTTGTAGGTGTTCCATCACTTATGTGTGTGGTGTAATGGGTCTTGTTTATCAAAACTTGCTTATGCGTTTCAGGATTTTCGTACCCCAAATGGTAGTAAACTGTTATAGTTGTCAGACCCTCCTAGCGGTAGGGACCGGCCTACTAACTCATTAGTCTCCGAATCACTTGTCACTAGGAGAGAAATGAGCCTGACTAAAGCCCCTAGGGCAGCTCGAGCAATCTTTTTTGTGTCGAACTGGATGCTAGACGATGTTTCCCTGAGATCTGGATCATATTCACTCACATTCTTAAATTCTGATTTTTTTTAATACCTCAAGATTCTCTTAAAATATTAAATCTGATACATACTGTGTTCTCTTCTGGGTTGTTTTAGGCTTTTTTCTTCATTTTTAAGTCCTGAGCCCCCAAGGACCGGCAATAAACAGCTTGACTGTTCTACCTAACTGATATACATCAGTTATGTATAGGTTTCAGAGTATTGATAGCTCAAGTTGCCATAAAACTTTTACAGTAGAGTGATATAAATTAACCTTTGATGTGTTTCATAATACTAGCACTGTATGTTCTCGTAATACTATTGCAGCTGATCAGTAAACACCAAGTTTGTGTATAATACAATATATTCGTAATACATATTATAGCAAAACCGGTACAGTTGACTGACAAAAACTTGCAGCGCATATCTCAATGAACTGACTCGCCAGGAAAAAGTCACTTTACGTTTCTGAATTTGGGGTGCAACACACACACACACACACACACACACATTTAATACACGGGAAAGTATGAGCCTGGAACTTTAAAGTGGGGTTGAGGTGACCCACCCGCCAGGAGGTGATAACTCAGTCATGGGGAGACAAGGGGCCCAGAGCGCTGGGTCTCCCAGTACCTTGAGGCCACTACAACCGCTCTTGAAAGGAAGTAGTGTGGTGCATCTCACTTGTATTTTGTGTGCTGAAAAGTATGCTTGTCGTTGGCTCAACCCCACATTAGTGTTTATAGGTGTTAGTTTTCTGGGGGAAATAATTGACAGGAATATAATTATTTGGAGATAAGTATATCTGTACACCAGTACATACACTGTACACTCCTATGTACATTTGTACTTAGTTCAAATACAGGATATATGGTGTAACATAAGATTATACACTTCATTTTGCATACGGAAGATTTTTCTTTTTTCAAAGAAAAAAATATAATAATCCGTAAAAACTCCTTTGAAATCAATGGCTATAGCCTTGGTGATGAATAATAAGTAGCTGTTGTTCATTTACAGGGGTAAATATAGGTAAGAAAATATCCATTGCACATTAGTCATTATTTGACTCAAAAAATAAATAAAGAAATGAATAAAAACAACCTTTTTCGTCCCTCTCCCACACAATTACTAGTGCTGCCCCAAGGCTGTGGGTATTTTAGCAGAGGCTCCCACTATCATGGTGTTTGTGTGCCTACAGCCAAGCCTGCAGCTGCAGTCGTCTCCGTATAGCATTGGTCTTCAGCATAGTCATTAGTTAATCTTAGTGTTTTTACACTTTTTTTTTTTTTTTAGTTATCCACCTTAGTGTTCTGATTCAGTTTCAAGTCATTGGTTTTTCACTCAGATTGAAGCACAAAGATCATATTTTCGAAAATGGGCTTCAGTCAACCCCACGTTAGTGTTGGTGTAAGTCGGATCAAGGTTCAGTGTTCCAGGGTTAATACTGAGGATTTAATAGACGGGACAGTATCAGCTTGACTCCTAAAGCGAAGCCTGACAAGCCTACTAAAAATAACATGACCACCCTCACGAAACAGTCACGTCCTCATGTCCTTCCGGTTCCTACTCCAGCGAGGGAGAGAAAGGTTAGCTCTTCCTCGGGGGAGGCTGGGAACCTAGTTATTGATGAAAATATGGAGGCTTCCATCATCAAGCACCGGGATAGGTCCCCTGGTAGTCGCTCGCCTACTGGCGGGCGACAAAAAAAGACGAAGCACACTGGCCCCCAACGAAAATCTTAAACCGTCGCTTTCACTGTATTACAGTGGAATTGTAGAGGTATTGGGAATAAGTTACAAGATATAGCAATCTTGCTTTCTATACACAGGCCAGACGTTATTTGTTTACAGGAGACGCGCCTGGAGGATCATCCTGATCCTTCACAGTTCAAACACTACCACTCGTACAGAAGATATGAAGGTCACGGAGTTGCCACTTACACACACAAATCACACCCACAAACGGAAGTGATTCTAAATTCTACTCTGGAAGCTGTCGCGTGCAGAGTAAAATTTAATAACATGTATCTGTCTATTTGCTCTCTCTACTGTCCTCCACATGGCCCCTATGATAGTGATGCTTTAAACTCACTATTTGAACATCTGCCTAGAAATAAATTAGTGTTGGGCGATTTTAACGCCCATCACTATCAATGGGGTAGCTTGAGGATTGATGGTCGTGGGGAGCAAGTAGCCGACCTAATACTACAGTCCAACCTGTCTTCTGAACGATGGTAGAGCGACTCGTGTAGATGATCGTACTGGTAACTTTTCGGCCATTGACTTATCTTTGGCCTCCCCTGGTATACATCAAGATTTTTTGTGGAATCCTTATGACGACTCCTTGGGAAGTGATCATTTACCCATCTGTCTTTCTTATACACACGACATCATTTCGGACCCTCCACCTCCAAAATTTAACTATAAGAAAGCAGATTGGGGATCCTTCTCAAGGATCGCCAATTTAGATATATCTGAGGAGACCATGGATGTTAAGGTCGAAAATATAACTACTTCCATATTACACGCAGCTGAGGCTGCTATTCCTAAGACTTCTACAGTTCATGCGAAGCATAGAGCACATTGGTGGATGCCGGATTGCCGACAAGCAATAAGAAAACGCAATAGGAGATACAGGATTTTTGATAGTCAGCCCACTGAGACAAATTTTATTGCATACAAACAGGCACGGGCTGAGGCAAGGAGAATAATAAGAAGGGCCAAACGTGACTCCTGGCGGTCCTTTGTGTCCACGGTGACTCGTACAACACCATTACGTAAAGTCTGGTCCACCATAAGAATATTAAATAATAAAGGCCCATATTTCCCAGTCACCACCTTGCAAGTAAATAATAACATCTATGACGAGCCCGTGGACGTTGCTAACATCCTCACCAGGAGTTTTTCACATGTAAGTAGCTCAGCCAATTATGACCCGCGTTTTCAACATCATAAACGCACGGCTGAGCTACAGATCATTGACTTTGCCACAGAAGACTCCCCATACAACCAAGAGTTTACGCTAGATGAACTGCTCCTTGCCCTTAAATCCTGTAAAGACACCAGCCCTTGACCAGACACTATCACGTATGGTATGATCCAGCATCTTAATCAGGACATCCTGATTAAGATGTTAGCATTGTACAATGAGATTTGGGCGTCTCGAAAGTTCCCAAACTCATGGCACTTTGCGCACGTCATACCGATACCCAAAGACGCTGGTCGTCTTATGAATCCCACTTCATTTCGTCCTATTGTGTTGACTTCTTATCTATGTAAGGTCATGGAACGAATGGTAAACAATAGGCTTCTTTTTGTTTTAGAGTCGAAGAATTTGTTAAATGATCAACAATGTGGCTTCCGTAAATAAAGAAGTTCACTAGATCATTTAATGAATTTGGAGCATTGTATTGCAGAGGCATTTGCCAATAAAGAATTCATGACAGGGGTGTTCTTGGACATCCATAAAGCCTATGACATGACATGGCGACACGGTATATTAATGAAGCACTATGCTTATGGTTTAAGAGGAAATATGCCTATTTTTATTTCAAATTTCTTAAGGGACAGAACTTTCTCTGTCAAATTGCACCGTAACGTAACATTGGATATATTTATCCAGGAAAACAGGGTGCCACAGGGAAGTGTGCTTAGTCCTACTTTATTTAGTATTATGATCAATGATATTCTGTCATCAGCTCCCATCCCGAGGAATCTTAAATACTCGCTCTATGCTGACGATTGTGCAATATGGCACTCTTCCCGTAATGCACAATTTTCGGCTGGGCGGATTCAAGCAGCCCTTGACTCCGTCCACCAATGGGCCTTGCAGTGGGGATTTAAGTTTTCCGTACGTAAGTGTGCCGCTATAATCTTCACTAATCATAACGTACCTAATTTGTGCTTAACTTTGGATAATCAGGCGTTACCTTTTCAAAATTCTGTAAAATTTTTAGGAATACATTTTGATCGTAGAATGAATTTTAAACTTCACGTTAATACTTTGCTTGCTCGTTGTGATAAACCATTAAATGTCCTTAAGTACCTAGCGGGTGCTACATGGGGTGCCGACAGAAAATCTTTTTTAATGGTATATAAGTCCCTTATTTGATCGAAGCTAGACTATGGCGCACAGGTGTATGGCTCGGCATCTGATGCCACGCTGAAAGGATTGGATGTGTTGCAGAATAAATGTTTGCGAATGTGTCTTGGAGCCGTCCGGTGTACCCGTGTGACTCGTATGGAAGTGGAGGCGAATGTGCCTCCCCTCCGTATTCGCCGTGACCACCTGGCATTTTCGTATGGGCTACGAACATTAAGGAAAAGTAATATCGGCAATGTGGCCTGTACCCCCCTGCGTCAATACCACCACCTTCTGCGGGGGGTGCGTCGGCCACTTGCCGCTCACCTCCACTTACTGACTCAGGAGCTTGGTGTGGACCCCAGTGACTGTGACAAGTTGGTGCTAAAAAATATAGCGCCTTGGGAGCCACCCAGCTTTACAGTGGATGTATCATGGCTCCCAGCACCAAAGGCCAAGGCGCCGGAGGCGGAGGTCCACCACTTGTTTCGTAACATCATTGTTCGTCACTTGGGGTCCCATCAATTGTACACCGACAGCTCCAAGTCGAGTGAATGTGTGGGTGCAAGTGTGTGTTCAACTGAATGTGCCCTCAGGTATCGGTTGCCGACTCATACATCTGTGTTTACTTCAGAACTTTTTGCTATTGACAAAGCCATAGACTATGCTCTCAATTCTAGGCATGACTCATTTGTCATATTTTCAGATTCAAAATCAGCCCTTCAGGCAACAGCATCTTGCACTACGGACTCTCACGAGATCCAGGGCCGCATCGTTAATAAGTTGCATTCATGCAACAAGTCATTCATGCTGATCTGGGTGCCTTGTCATTGTCGTATCTACGGCAATGAGCAGGCTGACTTACTTGCAAAGTCGGCTGTAGAGCTCGAGGAGACTTGGGACGTTCCTCGTGATCTACGGTCGAGTCTATCTCTCGGAAAGAAATCAATAAATCTTCTGTGGCAAGGTCAGTGGACCAGACTAAATATTCCAATTTGTAAGCCGTACCCTGGCGACTGGGACACTGCCAACCGTCCCAGTCGCCTAGAAGAAAAAGTATTGGCATGGTTATGGCTTAATGCCACCATTTTAACCCAAATAAAACCAAATATGGAAAGACGCTTCCCACCGCACTGTGACATCTGTAATGCGGTGTTATCTATCAGTCATATCATCCTGCGCTGTCGGCGATTTATTCGTGAACGTGCTTCACTTATAAATTACTGCGGCTCAGTAGACGTCCTCTTCACCCTTTCCACCATCCTGGTTGATGGGGACATTGTTATGACTGATAAATTTATGGCTTTCTTGAGAGAGACCGGACTGATCAGAGTGATGTGACTTTTTTACTGTGTGGTTATGGTTTTTATCAGCGGTAAATATGTATATATTGTAATATTAATTAGGGTTGACAGTTGACATATTTTAAATAGTTCCTCCTCCCGCCGATCTATTTCTAATATAGATGTCCCCTACATTAAGCCAAGTTCCTCGCCTGACAGTCACCAGCTGATGAGTGCAAGTGTGCAATATAGGAAGGTATTGGGCGCTTGCAGTCGATGGTGGTCTGCTGGGCGAGGTTCTTCACTTTTTGTACAAATTATGTAAATACATTATATTATCTTGCTTAAGTTATTCTAATTAGGGACGACAGCTGCCGTATATGGAAATGTTCCTGACTCGTCTGGTTCCCTTTCATATATTGATGGCCCCTATATTAGGTTGTGCCTCGACTAACAGTCACCAGGTGATGAGTGCAGGTATGTAATGTAGAAAGGCATTACATATCTGCAGTCGATGGTGTTCTGTTAGTCGAGGTATATTTACCATTAGTGTAGGTCTAGCTATTTGTCTCTGTAGGATTTAGTATAGGTTAGCGATTTGTCTGTTAGATGATTAGTTTTAGGGTCTTTAGATTAGTTTTTCTTTATGATATAAGGTATAAAAAAATATAAAACCAAGAAAAAATTAAAAAAAAATAAAAATACAAAAAAAAAATTAAATTAAAATTATATATATATATATATATATATATATATATATATATATATATATATATATATATATATATATATATATATACGTTTGCATGAAAGTGTGTCTGTATGTATGCATGGAAGTTTGTGTGTGTGTGTGTGTGTGTATGTATGTATATATATATATATATATATATATATATATATATATATATATATATATGTTTATATATATATGTATATATGTTTAAATGTTATATATATATATATATATATATATATATATATATATGGCCTTAATAACTAGGGGCTTCGGCCCCAATGGTTGATAGGCAGGGGAAAAAAAAAAAAAAAAAAAAACAGCTTGACTGACTCTGATGCATGGTCGCGGAGAGAGAGGACGTGTTTTCATCTACTCTCTCCACTAGTTTTCAGGGCTGCCTCACCGGCATTAGCTTTTTTTTTTCACCCTTCTGGTGACGTTTAGGACTAGCTAGTACTAATTTTCCTCCCTACCCTTGCTAGAGATATAGTAAGTGTCTATATCTATTTACTAAGATTACCTTTGCTTACTCGCCCACGGAGGTTCCCCCCCACTGATCGCTCTGGGGTGTGAAGTAACACGGTCGGGCCTCCCTGGAGTGGTTTGAGAGGGCAATCTTAGCCATAGGTGTGTTGTCCTGGTTTTTTGTCCCTTGTTTGTTTTTTCTCCTTCTTCCCACTTCCCCCTAAAGGGGGAAGTGGTCACTATGGCAGACGCCACTGCTGCCTCCCCCCCCTTCAGGGAGGGAGGTAGTCCTGACCGACCCCCGACTGTCTCACGGACGGACTGCCCCCAGACTGAACGGCCCCAGACACGTACCCGCCTTGACATTAATGTACATAACGCCGAGTTTGTTTTGATTCATGCGGTTGGTTCCATTCCCCTGTCCAGCCTCAATCCCTTCATCATCAAGAAGGTGATTGATGGGTGTGCAGGAGAGGTGGAACAAGTGAAAAAACTTGCGAGTGGAGACCTCCTCGTAAAAACCATGAATTCAGCTCAGGTCAAAGATTTGCTTAAACTGAGGAAGTTCCATTGTCACGATGTCCAGACAACGATCCCGCACTCCATGAATTCCTGCAAGGGTGTTATCACCCGCAGGGATCTTGTGCTAATGGAGGAAGAAGAAATTGTACAGGAACTTTCTCAGCAAGATGTCATAGAGGCGAGATTCATAACCCGTTTCCAGGAAGGCATAAGGACGAAGACAGCCACAGTAGTTCTGACTTTTGGCAAAGTATCTACCTGCTAATGTGAAAGTAGGATATGAAATTATAAATGTGAGACCTTACATACCTAATCCCCTTCGTTGTGGAAAATGTCAACTCTATGGACATCATGAAAAGGCTTGTTGAGCTTCAAACGTAGTATGTGGCAAGTGCGCGACTGTAGGACATTCTGCTGACCGCTGTACATCAGAGACTGAATGTTGCTTCCACTGTAAGGATGCTCACTCCACTTCCTCTAGGGCTTGTCCCAAGTGGAAGGAGGAGAAAGAGGTCTGCACAGTGAAAGCGACTGAGGGCATATCCTTTTACGATGCTAGGAAGAAGGTGAAGGAGTTGCATGCAACTCCCAAGCCTAATGTCTCCTATGCATCGGCGGTTGTGTCCACGTCCCGTGATGTGCACTGTGGAGACACAGACTGACCTTACCTTCGCTCCACATGCCACATGCCCTACCTCTAAGTCTAGACCCCCTGTATGTTCCAACTCTCTTACAGACATCCCTGTCGCCACTTCTTACTCTCAGGCTGCCGCTGCTCCTTCACAGTCGGTGCAGCCAAATCGAAGCCCGACAAGTCTGATAAGATTAATCTGACCACCCTCACAAAACAGTCTCGTCCTCACGTTCTTCCAGTTCCCACTCCAGCGAGGGAGAGGAAGGTTAGCTCTTCCTCGGGGGAGTCAGGGAACCCGTAATTGACGATAATATGGAGGTTTCCGTGAACAAGCACCGGGATAGGTCCCCCGGTAGTCGCTCGCCTTCTGGCGGGCGACAAAAAAAGACGAAGCACATTGGCCCCCAACGAAAATCTTAAACCGCCGCATTCACCCTATTACAGTGGAATTGTAGGGGTATTGGGAATAAGTTACAAAATATAGCAATCTTGCTTTCTATACACAGGCCAGACGTTGTTTGTTTACAGGAGACGTGCCTGGAGGATCATCCTGATCCTCCACAGTTCAAACACTACCACTCGTATAGAAGATATGAAGGTCACGGAGTTGCCATTTACACACACAAATCACACCCACAAACGGAAGTGATTCTAAATTCTACTCTGGAAGCTGTTGCGTGCAGAGTAAAATTTAATAACACGTATCTGTCTATTTCCTCTCTGTACTGTCCTCCACATGGTCCCATTGATAGTGATGCTTTAAATTCACTAGTGGAACATCTGCCTGGAAATAAGTTAGTGTTGGGCGATTTTAACGCCCATCACTATCAGTGGGGTAGCTTGAGGATTGATGGTCGTGGGGAGCAAGTAGCCGACCTAATACTACAGTCCAACCTCTGTCTTCTGAACGATGGTAGAGCGACTCGTGTAGATGATCGTACTGGTAACTTTTCGGCCATTGACTTATCTTTGGCCTCCCCTGGTATACATCAAGATCTCTCATGGGACCCCCACGACGACTCCTTGGGAAGTGATCATTTACCCATCTGTCTTTCTTATACATGCGACATCATTTTGGACCCTCCACCTCCAAAATTTAACTATAAGAAAGCAGATTGGGGATCCTTCTCAAGGATCGCCAATTTAGATATATCTGGGGAGACCATAGATGTTAAGGTCGAAAATATAACTACTTCCATATTACACGCAGCTGAGGCTGCTATTCCCGACTTCTACAGTTCATGCGCCCACTGAGGAAAACTTTATTGCATACAAACAGGCACGGACTGAGGCAAGGAGAATAATAAGAAGGGCTAAACGTGACTCCTGGCGGTCCTTTGTATCCACGGTGACTCGTACAACACCATTACATAAAGCAGTGGTTTTCATCCTTTTTTCTCTCATGGCACACCAAGCCAGGCGTAAAATGGGCGAGGCACACCATCAGTATTTCAAAGTAGAACTAATGACCTTCATACGTCAACCATGTTAATTACTGTTAATTATTTATTATTTTTTATGGATTATCATGGTTTTCAAAACATTACTTTCTTCTTCATATTTATTACTCCAAAATTACAGTGAAATATGATGTCCTTGACAAAGTTACCAGCTATCAAACACAATAAAAATTATGAAGATTTAAAACACAAGATAGTGATTTTATTCACGCACAAGCATGTGTAAAAATAAATGGCCTTTTCATGGATACAAATACCATTGGGAAATGAAACATGATGTCCTTGATAAAGTTACTAGCCATTAGAAATAATATGAAGATTTGAAACTAAAGATACTAATTTTATTCGAGCACAATAACCATTAAAAATAAAAGGCCTATTCAAACAGAAATATCAGTGGGAAATGAAACATGATGTTCTTGATAAAGTTACTAGCCATTAGAAATGTACATGAAAAATTAAAATTGAAGATATTGATTTCATTTAAGTAAAAACATGACTAAAAATAAAAGCCTTCTCCATACATACAGATATCAATGGGAAATTTGACATTGGTGTTGTTTCATAATGTGCCTCATCCGAGGTCGAATGGTGGAGAGGCATACCCTCAAGTCCTCCTCCAGTGTCTGAAGCCCGGCGGAATAAGGGTTACCAGTTCGTACATACAGTGTGATATGCCCTCCACAAATAGGGTATAATATAAATTCACAATTAATTAAATTCATTGTCATTAAGCCGTGACACATGATAGTGTCATACTCACAGATGTCACATTTGCCATGTGCACATTGTTTGAGGGAGGATCAATCTTCCTTCCCCAATTCCCTCGACACACCTGCAGTTGCTTCGCGGCACACCAGTGTGCCGCGGCACACTGGTTGAAAATCACTGACATAAAGTCTGGTCCACTCTACGAATATTAAATAATAAACGCCCATATTTCCCAGTCACCACCTTGCAAGTGAATAATAACATCTATGACGAGCCCGTGGACGTTGCTAACATCCTCGCCAGGAGTTTTTCTCATGTAAGTAGCTCAGCCAATTATGACCCGCGTTTTCAACATCATAAACGCACGGCTGAGCTACAGATATTAGACTTTGCCACAGAAGACGTAGACTCCACGTACAACCAAGAGTTTACGCTAGATGAACCGCTCCTTGCCCTTAAATCCTGTAAAGACGCCAGCCCTGGACCAGACACCATCACATACGGTATGATCCAGCATCTTAATCAGGACAACCTGATTAAGATGTTAGCATTGTACAATGAGATTTGGGCGTCTCGAACGTTCCCAAACTCATGGCACTTTGTGCACGTCATACCGATACCCAAAGAGGCTGGTCGTCTTATGAATCCCACTTCATTTCGTCCTATTGTGTTGACTTCTTGGCTATGTAAGGTCATGGAACGTATGGTTAACAATAGGCTTCTTTTTGTTTTAGAGTCGAAGAATTTGTTAAATGATCAACAATGTGGCTTCCGTAAATACAGAAGTTCACTAGATCATTTAATGAATTTGAAGCATTGTATTGCAGAGGCATTTGCCAATAAAGAATTCATGATAGGGGTGTTCTTGGACATCCATAAAGCCTATGACATGACCTGGCAACACGGTATACTAATGAAGCTCTATGCTTATGGTTTAAGAGGAAATTTACCTGTTTTTATTTCAAATTTCTTAAGGGACAGAACTTTCTCTGTCAAATTGCCCCGTAACGTAACATCGGATATATTTATCCAGGAAAACGGGGAGCCACAGGGAAGTGTGCTTAGTCCTACTTTATTTAGTATTATGATCAATGATATTCAGTCATCAGCTCCCATCCCGAGGAATCTTAAATACTCTCTCTACGCTGACGATTGTGCAATATGGCACTCTTCCCGTAATGCACAATTTTCGGCTGGGCGGATTCAAGCAGCCCTTGACTCCGTCCACCAATGGGCCTTGCAGTGGGGATTTAAGTTTTCCGTACGTAAGTGTGCCGCTATAGTTTTCACTAATCGTAACGTACCTAATTTGTGCTTAACTTTGGATATTCAGGCGGTACCTTTTCAAAATTCTGTAAAATTTTTAGGAATACATTTTGATCGTAGAATGAATTTTAAACTTCACGTTAATAATTTGCTTGCTCGTTGTGATAAACCGTTAAATGTCCTCAAGTATCTAGCGGGTACTACCTGGGGTGCCGACAGAAAATCTTTATTAATGGCGTATTAGTCCTTTATTCGATCGAAGCTAGACTATGGTGCACAGGTGTATGGCTCGGCATCCGATGCCACTCTGAAAGGATTGGATGTGTTGCAGAATAAATGTTTGCGAACGTGTCTTGGAGCCGTCTGGTGTACCCGTGTGACTCGTATGGAAGTGGAGGCGAATGTACCTCCCCTCCGTATTCGCCGTGACCACCTGGCCTTGTCCTACGGCATAAGAACGTTAAGGAAAAGTAATATCGGCAATGTGGCCTGTACCCCCCTGCGTCAATACCACCACCTTCTGCGGGGGGTGCGTCGGCCACTTGCCGCTCGCCTCCACTTACTGACTCAGGGGCTTGATGTGGACCCCAGTGACTGTGGCAAGTTGGTGCTTAAAAATATAGCGCCTTGGGAGCCACCCGGCTTTACAATCGATGTTACATGGCTCCCAGCACCAAAGGCCAAGGCGCCGGAGGCGGAGGTCCACCACTTGTTTCGTAACATCATTGTTCGTCACTTGGGGTCCCATCAATTGTACACCGACGGCTCCAAGTCGAGTGAATGTGTGGGTGCAAGTGTGTGGTCAACTGAATGTGCCCTCAGGTATGGGTTGCCGACTCATACATCTGTGTTTACTTCAGAACTTTTTGCTATTGACAAAGCCATAGACTATGCTCTCAATTCTAGGCATGACTCATTTGTCATATTTTCAGATTCAAAATCAGCCCTTCAGGCAATTGCATCTTGCACTACGGACTCTCACGAGATCCAGGGCCGCATCGTTAATAAGTTGCATTCATGCAACAATTCATTCACGCTGATCTGGGTGCCTGGTCATTGTCGTATCTACGGCAATGAGCAGGCTGACTTACTTGCAAAATCGGCTGTAGAGCTCGAGGAGACTTGGGACGTTCCTCGTGATCTACGGTCGAGTCTATCTCTCGGAAAGAAATCAATAAATCTTCTGTGGCAAGGTCAGTGGACCAGACTAAATATTCAAACTTGTAAGCCGTACCTGGGCGACTGGGACATTGCCAACCGTCCCAGTCGCCTAGAAGAAAAAGTGTTGGCACGGTTACGGCTTAATGCCACCATTTTAACCCACATAAAACCATATATGGAAAGACGCTTCCCACCGCACTGTGACATTTGTAATGCGGTGTTATCTATCAGTCATATCATCCTGCGCTGTCGGCGATTTATTCGTGAACGTGCTTCACTTATAAATTACTGCGGCGCAGTAGACGTCCCCTTCACCCTTTCCACCATCCTGGGTGATGGGGACATTGTTATGACTGATAAATTGATGGCTTTCTTGAGAGAGACCGGACTGATCAGAGTGATGTGACTTTTTTACTGTGTGGTTATGGTTTTTATCAACGGTAAATATGTATATATTGTAATATTAATTAGGGTTGACAGTTGACATATTTTAAATAGTTCCTCCTCCCACCGATCTATTTCTAATATAGATGTCCCCTACATTAAGCCAAGTTCCTCGCCTGACAGTCACCAGCTGATGAGTGCAAGTGTGCAATATAGGAAGGTATTGGGCACTTGCAGTCGATGGTGGTCTGCTGGGCGAGGTTCTTCACTTTTTATACAAATTATGTAAATACATTATACTATCTCGCTTAAGTTATTCTAATTAGGGACGACAGCTGACGTATATGGAAATGTTCCTGACTCGTCTGGTTCCCTTTCATATATTGATGGCCCCTATATTAGGTTGTGCCTCGACTGACAGTCACCAGGTGATGAGTGCAGGTACGTAATGTAGAAAGACATTACATATCTGCAGTCGATGGTGTTCTCTTGGTCGAGGCTTTTTTAATATTAGTGTAGGCCTAGTTATTTGTCTCTTAGGATTTAGTATAGGTTAGTGATTTGTCTGTTAGGTGGTTAGTTTTAGGGTTTTTAAATTAGGTATTTTTGTTTATAAGTAATATAAGGTTAAAAATATAAAAAAAATAAATAAAAATAATAAAAATAAAACTACAAAAAAATAATAAAATATAAATTATTATATATATATGTACGTGTGCATGAAAGTGTGTATGTTCATATGCATGGATGTGTGTATGTATATATATATATATATATATATATATATATATATATATATATATATATATATAAATATATATATTTGCCTTAATGACCAGAGGCTCCGGCTTCAATGGTCGATAGGCAAAAAAAAAAAAAAAAAAAAAAGCTTGACTCATTCCTGTTGAGATATAGTTAGGTAAGAACACACCCACCCACACCCACCCACACACATTTAATACACGTGACAGTACGACCTTGACTCATTCCTGTTGAGCTACAGTTATGTAAGAACACACACACACACACACACACACATACACACACACACACACACACACACACACACACACACACACACACACACACACACACACACACAACTTATAGGTATGAAGAACAGCAATTTTGAAAAATATTTGTTAATGGTAAAAGTTCTTGTATATATTCATGCTAAATTCATAACATTGTTTACAATTAATCATTGGGTACTCACGTATTCCAAACATATCTGTCTATCTATCTATCTATTATATACAGACATAGATAGATGGATAAAGATAGATAAATAAATAGATAGATAGGTGGATAAAGGTAGATAGATAGACAGGTAGGTGGATAAAGGTAGATAGATAGATAGGTAGGTAGATAAAGATAGCTAATTGGCTAGACAGATATATAGATTGATATAGGTATAGATATATAAGCTACACATTCTTTACTTACTGAGTCTGTGAGCGAGGAGCACTATGCACAGAGATTATGAAGGCTCATAATATGCGCCATGTATCAAAACTTTGCCAATGCTAAACGCAATTTGTCTTTGTGACGAGGAAGCTAGCTTATATCACTGACAGATCAACATAATCTCCACTCTCAACAACCTGGGAATAGTTCTGTTCAAGGCATTTTCACCTTTGATATTGCTTGAAGCATTTTATTTATCCAGATCAGTGCCGGTAACAGTACAGCCTAGCAGCACACGCCAGTAGGCTACATTAGAGCTGTAATATCTGACTAATAACAAGTAGAGTATAATAGATTATTATTAAAAGTGCAGCTGTTGCAGTATGATTAAATTTAACATGACAGAAATCCACCAGTCTCGTTTACCTTTTATAACTGACAGCAGGTGTTAATGAACAAATATAATTCAGTTTTAGCAAAAAGCATTATCGTCCTAAAAAATATAGCGCAATCAGAACCAATGTACAATTGCTAGCGTACAATATTTTGCAACACCATTTAAATTGCAGTCAGAAAATAGTTCTTATTTTATGTAACCGACTCTGGACATAGACTAGGTACTCCGATATCTGGAGCCCAACAGTCTTAGGATTGCCAGGTGGCATGACACTGACATACACCTCTACGACACTGAAAACATGCTCGGGATCCATGATTCATGACTGATGTGATAATTTTGGCGAGGGCTTTATAAATAACTTTTTGACGGATCTTGTGGAAAGCTAACTGCCTTTGAAAACTGAATCTTGCGACATACACCATTCTAATTAGCTTGTGAAGTTTATTTTCTTGTTGAAAAAAACAAAAAAATATTATTGGGATAACATAGGTCTTAGGGAGGTCAAGAGATCAGGTGAGGCACTCACAGAACTGTCTGATGGTCACAAACAGTACAACAGAGGTAAACATGTAAAGATGGGACATGGTGTAGGACTTTTGGTCAATAAATAGTTAAGTGGCAACATGGGACAATTCTATAGAAGAAATGAATAAGTAGCAGTCCCAATAATACAACTAAACAAGAGACACACAAGTAGTTAAGAAAATGGTAAGCGAGATTGCAGCAGTGCATTTTTGAATGGGTATACAGGATGCAGGATGTGAAATGCTTGTGGAAATTTTTTAAAAGGAAGTCCTAGGGTGATGAAAAAGCTTTTTTCAAAAGAAACAGAGTAGGACGCGGATTTGGAATGGAGCACCTGGTGAAAAAATAGGAATATATTTCACCTTGGCTTACAAAGCATATGCCAGTAAAGTGAAAACCGCAACTGCACTGAACAGGGCGAGTGTAGGATGTAATCAAGGAATGGTGAGAAATCAAGTAACATTTCATCTCAGAAGAGAAAGAGCGAGTGTAGGATGTAATCAAGGAATGGTGAGAAATTAAGTAACATTTCATCTCAGAAGACAAAGAGAAAGAATAATCCGAAGGAAACAGCCAAATCTTGTAGCAGTAAAAGAGAAGGCAGCAGAATTTACTGTAGCTTGCTAATTCAGAATAAATACAGTTGATGGATAAAGTAAGTACGGACAAAGCAAATGTATGAACACTTCACGGGAATAGCAAACGAAACAGTTCCTGAAGTAGGAGGTAGAGAACCTCAAAATATATATTAAAAATCACAGAAATGCAGTACAGATGAGTAAATTTGATGTTGATACACACAATTAGGAAAACGGCAAAGTACTGCATATCTATCTATATACCTAGGCTGCTTCCCTCAAGGAAAGGGAGGTAGCCGAGACAGGACGACACACTCCCAATTACTCATCCACTCAAACACATTCATACACATATTAGCCCCAAATTATTGTACAGTGATATAAAAACAGAAACAGAACACAAAGATGGCATTATTTGGGAGGACTTCAATAATCCAAAGATTGGCTGGAAATATTTGTTTGCAGACAAGAGGGAACCAGGATATTAGAAGTGGTACAAGATGAATTTTTACCTGCAGTGACACCAACAGGTCTATACGTGGTACACTTCGGGGAATTTTTTTCCTCTCTCTCTCTCTCTCTCTCTCTCTCTCTCTTCCAAGGACAGTTTGAATATCTGCTCTTGGAGAGCTGTGAGCGATTTTCTTATCAAATACAAAGTTCCTCAGCTTGAAATTTTGAGTTGATTTAGCATGTCAGTAGTTGAGTCAGCCGATATATAAGCTTACTATTTGACGATTTTTAATTTCGGCTATAAGGAGGAATTTTAGTAACTTTCTTATGAAATACAAAGCTGTTCAGCTTGAAAATTTTAGCTGATCTGACATGCCAGCTGTTGAATCTGCTGATGTATAGTTTCGCTGCAGGTCCATGAAGACAGTCTTATTTTGTTAGGTCAAGCAGTGAATGCACCGACGAATGCTGATAATATCGACTTGCCTAGTAAGAAAGAGTGACCTAATAAATTTGTGTAATGGAGAAAAGTTTTATAACAGCGATCATAATATCATTAGATTTGAGGCTAACATGGACTGTATGACCAGTATAAACAGCATTTTACTTCATAACGTTAAAAAGGCTAACTTCGACAATATGGGAAAGGAAATTTGCACTTTTAACCACACGTTACTAATGTCAAAGGAATGTGGGAAACATTCACAGATCAACTGATGTCTATCGAAGGATGAAATATACTGAGACATACCCGAAGAAATGGCCACATTAGTAAACTGGCCTGGATGTCGAAGAATACTAAAGAAATCATCGATCGCAAGAGAAGAGCATATAAAAAAAATATAAACGTACAGAAAATCACAGTCACAGTACAGATTATCTTTAATTACAGTAGCAATGTACGAAAATTATTCGGAAAACTAAAAGTGACCATGAGGCAAAACTTTGTCGTGGAGCAAAATCAAACTTTCAATTATTTTTCTCATTATGTGAGAAGCAAGACAAATGGAAACTCATAGGCCCACTACCATACCCGGAAATTGATCTCATCTATTATAACCGAACGATAACAACATAACAGAACGACTCTTTTCACAATGTTTTCAGAAAAGAAAATACCATAAACTTCCCATCCCACCATCGTTTTTCTCAGGAAGAGAGGATGATCGGTTATCAATGAAGTGACAGGACACGGAGTGTTAAGTTATCTTCAGCAAATCGACCCCAAAAAATCAACTGGCACAGAAAAGATATCTTGCATACGACGTGAATCTTACAGTTAGCCTTTCCCATAACTGAAATGTTCAATAAATTATTGACTGAATGCCGGGTACCTAATGAATTGAAGCTCGCTAATATATTACCTATCTCTTGAAAAGGCGATGAAAAACGCGCCACAAATTACTGACCAGTAAGCCTAATTTCAGTACTGCGCCAAATTTTTAAAAAATAAGTTAGAGATACAATTACCGTGTTCTCTAATAGCATAATCTTATAACAGACAGTCAGCATGGGTTTCCTTACTCTAGGTCATACCTCACATAGCTGATTTTTTTACAAACGTATACAATAACTGGAAGACAAATATTACCATCGAATATCATCTACCTAGATTTCCAGAAAGCGTTTTTTAAAGTCCCCAGCCTAAGACTACTAGAAAAACTAGAAGCTCATGACCTTTCTAACAAATTATGTTCATAAAGTATGGTTGGTTTACGAACCACAAGCAGCATGTAGTGATAACTGGCGAACCATCAGAGTCACTAAAAGTAACAAGTGGAGTTCCTGAAGGGTCCATTCTAAGACCAATTCTTTTCGTTGTTTACAGCAATGATCTAGAAAATGAACTCGTTTCTAAGGTAACAAAGTTTGCTAATGACACGAAAACTGGAGGGAAAGTAATTACAAAAATATACTCTGAGTCTACACAAAACGACCTGGAGAAGTTATTTAACTAGAGTGAAAATGGCAGACGAAACGTAATACTGATAAATGTAATGTATTGCACTTTGGCTACCAATGCATTAAATATTAATATCACATGTTCAATGCCCCGCTGACGAAAGCAAAAGGACGAGAAAGATATACGAGTTATTATCAATGACCTTAAAACCACCAATGTAGGCTATAGCAACCAGCAGCAAGGCAAACAAAATGTTCGGCTTTATCACAAGAATTTTTTTATCATAAAGCGCCCAATGCAGATTCTAAGCTTTATTCGTCATTAGTTAGAGCAAACTTTGACTAATATGTGTGCAGCAAAGCTAACCAATTGCTGCGATATTTACCTTACGATGTGCGGAAAAAAAGAATCATACGTTAAAAAAAAAGCGACAACTTAAGGGACTTCAAATAAAATTATTAAAAATTCTTGACAAATGTGACGATGTTAGATATGATAATTTGTTCGAAATACAGAATGGTACTGTGAATTGAAACATTGGAATGAAAGTCAAAAGCAAGAGATGCAACACTACTGTACGGAAAACTACTTTAATTTTCGTATGGTGAAGCAATGAAATCGGCTGCCAGCATCAGCAGTTAGTCCAATAATTATTGGTAAGTTTAAAATTTGCCTAGACAAGTATCTTGAGATTATAGGCTATAACAAATTGAGTCTTGTTTATTTCCAGGTTGAAGTATATGGTGGCGACCGTGAGACGTTTGCTAAATAATGAGGACATTCGACGATTGTGTAGGCTCTTTCTTTTATTGATCTACAGATTTGTAGAATAGATATTGCACAGTGCATATTCGTTCCTCTTCTGCCTCTCGTATGAAAATTCCATACTGATTCATTCTAACATGTATTTTTTTTTTTCTGTCATTTTCTTTCCGGCTTTACCGACTGGTGAGGTGGGTTGGTCCCGGCCTTCCTTTCTTCGATTCTCGTACACGTTGGGTAGATCTTAGTAGTACCAGCATTTTTCCCATCAGATAACCTCGTCATGGGCCAACAGGACTCCTCTTGTCTTTAGGCTACTTCCTATGTACTCCAAAGACAGCAACAGCAAACTCTCAAAGCATGCAAAGGGAGTTTCTAAAGAAAAGGATAATGATGTAGGTAAACTAAAGAAAACTATTAACAGGAAGGAAAATAAAGACAGTGGAAAATTCTACTATCCATCAACCTATAGCTAGACGAGTTAATCCCGCAAGGGGCGGCCACGAACAAATTGCCTCCATGTAGCCCTGTCTCCTGCCATTTCGCTGCCTTCCCCCAAGCTTCAGCCCCCGTCTCCCACATACCTCTCTATCCATCCCTCCATCGCATCCTCGTTCTTCCCTTCCCTCTGTCCCCCTCCACCTAACTCATATTCACTCTCCTAGTTACTCTCTCACTCTTCATCCTCTCCACATGACCAAACCATCTCAGTGTATTTCTCCTAATGCTTTTTATCATATCCACAACCATACCAAAACGCTCTTTTACTTCCTTATGTATAAGTCAGTCTCTCCATTTAATTCCACATGCTCCTCTCAGAAAATTCATACTTACTGCTTCGCTTCTACATACTAGAACGGGAATCACGGTGCTATTGTGTGGGGACTTTTTTACTTTCATGCTTGTTTCCCTATTTCTTATCTCTACTTTCAATAGCCCAGTAACAATGCTTCCCAGCTTTACCCTTTCAAGCACTTCTTCCTCCAAACATTCACTCTTGCTCATCACACGATCCAAGTATTTAAATGCACCCACATTTTCCATTTTATCACTGTCCAGCTCCACTATGCTTTCAGTGACTTGGTTTCTCTCGAATACCAGAACTTCTTTCTTCCCTGCATTCAACTTAAGATTCCGTTTTTTACATACTCGGCCAAACTCATCCACTAAGCCATGCAGTTCCCTTTTGCCTTCACATAACACTACAATATCATCTGCAAACAACAGAAAAAGATTCCAAACACTGCTCCCTCTCATTAGGGCCACTCCAACATCCACTGCCCTGCTTTGTATCTTTTTTGCAACTCCATCCATATACAAATTAAATAACCCTGGAGACATGACATATCCCTATTTCAATCCAACATGCAGATAGAAAAATTCACTCTGTTCACCACCCACAATTACTGCTACAATAGTGCCATCATACATATTCTTCACGGCATTAAGCAACTTCCCATTTGCTCGACATGTTTTAAATATTTTCCTCATTCCTTCTCTATCCACTCAGTCATATGCTTTCTCAAAATTCATGAAGGCGGCATACAACTTCTTTTCCTTCTCTAGAAACTTTTCCACTAAACACCTTAGGATGATTATCTGATCTACACAGCTCTTCCCTTCCTGAAACCTCCCCTTTCATCTCCAACTAATACCTCTGTTATTTTCCCAACTCCAATAAGTATCATGCTAGCCTGCCATATGCAGGGATCTATCAACAGTGTTCCTCAGGGCTCTGTCCTACAACCAACTCTTTTCCTATTATTCATCAATGATCTTCTAAACTGTATATCTAACCCTATCCACTCATACACTAATGATTTCACCCTTCACCTTTCCATTCGGTTCCTGCAACGTCCATCTCAGAAGTTACTTCAACAAACAAGGGATGAGGCTATGGCACACCTTATGTCTAACTTGGCTCGTATCTCTGACTGGGGTAAAAATAATCTTTTTGTTTTTAATGCATCAAAGACTCAGTTTTTACATGTATCAACCCGACGCAATCTTCCAGGAGTACCCAATAATGTTTAATAATATCCAGCTCAAGCCTGCATCATCCTTGAACATGCTTGCGGTTTCATTCACTCGGGACTTATCTTGGAAAGATCATATCGCATCTCTTGTAAAATCTGCTTCAAAGAGATTAGGTGTGCTAAGCCGACACCGTACCTTCTTTACTCCTGCACAGTTTTGGCTTTATACAAGGGTTTTATTCGCCCCTGTGTAGAGTACAACTCTCATGTGTGAGAAGACTCCCCACATACAAGCTCTTCTCAATAGGATGGAGTCAAAGGCTTTTCGTCTCATTAACTCTCCTCCTCTTACTGGCTCCCTTCAACCTCTGTGTCTTCGCCGCACTGTTGCATCTTTATCTCTTTTCTGTCGCTATTTCAATGGTCGCTGCTCCTCTGAACTGTCTGCTTGCATCCCTGTACCTCTGCGATGGGTGCGTAGCACCCGGCTTGCAACAGACTCTCATCCCTTTTCTGTCCAACTCTCTAATGCAAGAGTTAGCCGTTACTCCCAGTCCTTCATTTATGCAACAGGTCAGCTCTGGAACTGTCTCCATCTGTCTGTATTTCCTCCTTCCAATGATCTCCAGTCTTTCAAACGCAGTGTGTCCAGGCCTCTTGAAATGAACGGATCTTGAATTTGGCTCTCTTTTGTTTTTGTTTTTTTCTTGGAAAGAACGGTTTGCGGGCTCCTAGCCTTTGGTTCATTCCTTCATGTATAAAAAAAATGTACTTTTCTATTACACTATGGGGACCTATGCCTCTATAATTACCACACACTTGTTTTTCTCCTAGTTCTTTATACAGGGGAATAATTATATCTGACTTCCATTCCTTTGGGACTCCTACCTTCTTCACAGGCCAATCTGCACATCTTTCATATCCATTCTACTTTAATCTCTACCCCGTGCTTTAGCATTCATCACACACACTACATCAATTCCTGGGAATTTCTCCATTTTGACTTTCGACATTGCTTCCATTATTTCCATCCTACTGATGTCTTCATCTCTTATCTCCCTCCTTCTCCCAGCCTTTCCCCAGCCACTTATGCTAGATTTACTTTCATTATCCATCTCTGCCCCAGAGGTGCTGGGAGACGGGTATTGTTTTCACTCGGTTTGTCTGTCTGTTTGTTTATATCTTTTTGTTTGTCAGTCTGTTAACAACTTGATGCGAAAACTACAAGAGCAATTTTGACTAAAATTACAAGGATGATGGGCTATGACCTTCTGATCACCTTACTAAATTTTGGGCCTAATTGGGCCAAGGCCTAGGCTGTGGGCCCAAAAATTGAGAAAAAAAATACGGGTCAAAAATAGTTTTTCGCCATAACTCCTTTCAAATTCGTCATATCGTCATGAAGCCAAAACCTAAAGGTGCATCTTTCAAATCTGCATCCTATAAGATGCCTAATTACATTAGGGGAGTCACCCCCCACTTAGCGGTAAGGGGGTCATTGTCAGGTGGGTCAGCCCTAAAAGTTTAAAAGGGCATAAAATCGTCAATTTCACCCGATTTACTCCATATCTAATAAGTGGCATCTTTGACTAGATATCCAGTTGTGTTTATATGTCAACACTAAAATGTTTGCCGGGGACGGGTTTGCCGTACCTTGGCACCGCTTCTTGTTCTTTATGTTTAACAATTCCTTAAAGTGTTTTTTCCTTGTGCTCACTTCTTCTTTCTTCTCCACAAACAATCTGCCATTTTTATCTTTCAGTCCCCTTTTACCTTCTTTATCACCCTGTCTTGCTCTGTTAACCTCCTTCCATACCTTTACTTTCTTTCCCTCTACTTTACACTCATATTCCTTCGAAACTCCTCATTCACTGTCTTCTTCCTCTCTCTTACTAATATTTTCATCTCTCTCCTCTTGTCTACGTTTAACTCTATTACAAATATCAACTTCCTTCATGCCTTTACTTCCCATCCACTCACTGTATGTTTTCTTCTTTTGTGGCACAGATTAATACACCTCTTCATTTTGCCATGCGGTTCCTTGCACCCCCTTTCGTCTACTCTTCACTCTACACACCACCTCACATGCTGCACAGATTTATTCTGAGAGTACCTCGCACGCATCTGCTACGAATATGCTCCATCGCTCATCTGCCTCTCCCTTATAATCTGCCTCATTATCATTCACCTGCAATCTTTGTACCCTCTATGTATGGACTGCTTCCCCCTGCCCTTTTCTTCTTCTATTAATCCAGCATATTTTTACCTTGACTCTCACCACTATTAAGTGGTGGTTAGAAAGTCCACATCCCCAGCCTCTGTATACTCTCACATTCAGCACATATCTTCTCACTCTCTCATCCACACACGCACACACATAGCCATTCATTGCCTTCCATTCATCCAGTTCACCGCCCACTCTTCTCATCACTCGCCATGTATACATGCGGATCATTTTGTACCTAAAGGGGGTATTGGTTTTTACCAACTTCCTCCCCATACAAATGTCCACTAGAGTACTACCATTCCCATCCACTTCTGCAGGAACACTCTACTCACCAGTTGTACATTATCCACCTTCACCTTCCCTACTTTTCCATTAATATCTCCAATAGAAACTTTCTCACTCCTCTCAAACTTTTCCATGCATTCTTTTTGCCCAGAACTATTCTTTCACTCTGCTTGCACAGTCTCCTGTTGGCGCAGACACACACACAGTCACCTGCACTGGTATTCCTACTTTCAGCCTTACCCACACAATCCTCGAACCAACCGATCCACACCATTTTATATTCTCCTTCCATCTCTTGTATACAACAGTACATACACCTTCATTTTCCTTCTTATCCCGGACATTTACCCAGTTCATACTCTCACTCATTCGTAGTCTTACCTCACCATTTGGTCTCAGTCAATCCACACATGTCCACTTTTGCACCTGGACAATCTCTCTTTTTCACCATATCATTTACACCCCTCATGTTCCATGTCACTATCCTCATCGTGTCCCTTGTCCGGTCCTTGGTTGTCACCTGTAGGTCCGTCTGGGTCCGAGTCAATTTGTTTGTTTTTTCATTTAGTTGTTTTATAGAGAGGGGCACTATCTCTCCGCCAATCCAGTGGCTGACACGTAAGGGACACGTATGGGTTGGTTATATGGTTACCACCCAGCATATTCAATGATTTACTGGTTTACAGGGAATCATTTGGGTTTTCACTCAGTGGAGAGTCACCTTGTCGTAGCCCTGCACTGAGTGAGTGGATGATGGTCGCTCCCATCTATTAATAGAAATGAAAAAAAAAAAAATGAAAAGATATGGAGGAAGCCTGAGGGCAACCAAGTGGAGTCTTCGTAACGAGAGAAATGAAATGTTTGCTCTGAGAAACTGAGTGGAGCAGAGAGGAACACCAGAAATAAGGTGGTCAAAATGTTGCAAAATGGAAAAAAAAAAAAAAAAAAAACTATACTAAAAATTTACAATAGCGCTACTGTGGTCAAAAAGTCAGTCCAGGATGGAAAACCAGTGGACACTGGCATACCCAACGATACAGTAGATGAAGCAAAAATTCTTCAAAAGGAATGAAGAGGGGAAAGGTACGAGTGTGAGGCTTTGATAGGATCACCATTGATTTTACCAAGGATATGGGTGACGTTGCACTATCAAAGTTATTCATGAAACGTTTACAAGTCAAAGTTGTATTCAGATCTTGGAAAAATGCATCCATTATTCTGCTTCGCAAAAGTGGGTAACATGAAAGACCCACCCCCCCAAAAAAAATATGTATACTCGGTATATATATATATATATATATATATATATATATATATATATATATATATATATTTATGTGTGTGTGTGTGTGTGTGTGTGTGTGTGTGGATGGTGAACTAAGTGAATTTTTCACTTTGAAAGTTGAGTTGAAACAGGGAAGTGTCATGTCTCCATGGTTGTTCAATCTGTACATGGATGGGGTAATAAAAGAGGTACAAGGTAGGGCAGTGGATGTTGGAGTGGCCCTGGTGAGAGAGGATAGTGTTTGGAAACGCCCTGTACTGTTGTTTGCAGATGATACTGTGTTGGTGAGTGAAGACGAAGGGGAGCTGCAAGGCTTGGTGGATGAGTTTGGGAGAGTGTGTAAGAAACGGAATCTAAAGGTGAATGTAGGGAAGAGTAAAGTGATAGTCTTTGAGAGAGGTGAAGTCAGAGAATGTACAGCGAGGTTGGATGGTGAGGAATTGGAAAATGTGAGTACGTTTAAGTACTTGGGTAGTGTGATGAGTAAGGATGGAGGTTTGGAGGGTGAAGTGCTTGAAAGGGTACAGCAGGGAAGAAAGGTTGCTGGTTCTTTGAAAGCAGTGATAAGAAACAGGGAAGTGAGCATGGAAGTGAAAAAGTTACTACATGACAGTACTGTGATACCAACTCTAACGTACGGAAGTGAAGCTTGGACGTTGTTGGAAGGACACAAGTCAAGAGTGAGAGAAGTGGAAATGAGTTATTTAAGAGGAGCCTGTGGAGTCACATGGAGAGACAGGCTGAACAATGAGGATATAAAGGAGCGTTGTGGTGTGGATATGGATGTGATAGGAAGCGTTATGAGGAACACACTGAGGTGGTTTGGCCATGTGGAGATGATGGAGGGTGAAAGACTGACAAAGAGAGTGTATGTGAGTGAGGTGGAGGGGGGAAGAGGGAGGGGGAGGCCGAGGATGAGATGGAGGGATGGGGTGGAGAGGTATATGAGAGCGGGGGGTGTGAGTTGGGAGCAGGGCAGTGAAATGGCGGGGGACAGGGCGACTTGGAGGCGATTTGTTTGTGGCCACCCCAAACGGGATTGAGGCGTCTGGCAATATATATATATATATATATATATATATATATATATATATATATATATATATATATATATCGACTAATTACTCCTCTTTGTGTTGTATTCATTCTTTTCACAAAAACACTAAGTAATCTAAATAGTCCTTCCTGAGATAAAATCAGCCAGAGAAGTGATTACACGCCCAATGACCATATTCAGGTTAATATAATCAGGTGACTGAGAAGACTTCAGAATATGTTGTTGTGCCGGTGGTATCAAGTTAGTGGTTTATATCTGGACATGTGAGAAACATTCTAGATGTTTCGACATGCCTTTTTTTATCCTCTCTCTCTTGCCTTAGGAATAAGTTCTTGGCATTATTGTTATTGTGTATTTGTTAATTGCATTTTCGTGTTAGAAAATGCGAGTTCTTCCTAGGCTCTTGAATATTCTGTGGAGTTTTTGTGGTGGAGTCGGCGGGTATTTAAAGGGACCGTCCCGCCTCTGAATCAGTCAGTTAGTGAGCAAGAGTCAATTAGTCAGTGAGTGACGGACAAAGGTAGCGTCAAAGGGAGAATCTTGGTTTGTCTGTACGGAATAAAACCCTAAAGTGCTGAGCAGCCTTTGATTAACATTCTGGCTTGTTAACACGTCGTGCTTGACGTATCCACGAACCTGTCGGTGTAACAATACGAAATTTATGTTCATAGCAACTTTTATTATGCGGAACAATTTGATTCAGTTGAAACAGCTGTAGTCGTTATCTTTCATCTATTCCCATATCCATATGGGGTCACTGTATTTGACCAAGTTTCCCCATTCAGCTGTGTTTTGGTTTTGCTTTTGGTTATTATTTACGATTATTATTATTATTATTATTTTACGGTTAAGTGCCCTTCATAAGGCCAAACTTCCCTATTTGTTCTGGCCTGAGACTGGCACTGAGTTGGTGTGTCTTGCTTCCCCAATTGCTGGGGTATTGCATTAATTCTCGCTGCAGCTAATGGACCTTTCTAGTATGATGCTACTTAGTTGATGCAACACTCAAGCCTGCACACTGCCGTAAGGTAGCACTCCATGAACAGGCTTACCATAGCCACTGAAAAGCCACTACCACCTTCTCTGGTTGGGGCTGTACCTTAAGAGTGTCTCAGGAAAGCTAGGGGATGATGTGTCTTAGTCGACTTCCTCTGTGCCTTCTTCGTCCCCACTTTCGAAAGGCCATCACTACCTTTCCAAGCAAGGGTTTTGGCTCAAGAAGGTCTTGGGGGAGGTGGTGGATAAGATGGCCTTGTCATCCTTTTTTGCACTCTCTCACTTCTCCTCCTCTCCACCGTCGAAGAGCTACTGTCCTTTCCTCCTGGTGCTCTGACTCAAGGAGGTCTCGAGAGACGTAGGGGATGTGTTCTTAGTCTGGATGCTGCTAGACGGCCCTCCTAGCATGGTTTAACGGATGTAGTGTGACCCTGTTTGGTCGAAGCAGTACTCAAGCTTGCTCACTACTACTGCAGGGTAGCACTCCACGCGCAGGTTGATAGAGCTGTAGCAGTCAGAGATAATCGAGAATAAGGTGCAGAAGACGCTTATGCCAAAATACTAGGAGGTATTATTAAAGATGGCACAGCCATCATAAAACCCCATAAGAATATCTAGAAAATACCAATAAAGGCAGGTGTTAAGCAAGGGGACAATTTCACTCAAGTTATTCGCTACCTGCCTCAAGGACGTTTTCAGAAATTTAGACTGGGATAACAAAGGAATTAACTTCATTGGTAAATAACTGGGCCATATTAAACTTGTAAGGGAGGAAACGCAGGAAATGATAGATGTCCTAAACAAGGAGAGTTTGAATGCAGTCTTGAAAATTATGGGAAAAAAAAGTTTAACAAAACATATTCGTTCCAATCTAATGAAATAGGTGTTGAAGAACTATAATGTGTTAAGGAATACATATAATTAGGGCAGACAGCTCAGCCAGACCCAGTCAATGGCAATGAATTCAAGTGAGAAATAAGAATGGGATGGAGGGCTCTTCCCCAAATAAGTAATCACATAAAGGATAAACAATTGCGACTAAGCCAAGGGATGCGGATGTATAATCAGTATCCTACCTGTTTTATTTACAGATCGAAAACGTGGAATGTAATAATGTCCTTGGAACGTAAAGTTAGGAGTGCTCAGACAGGAATGGAAATGATTCTGACCGGGGTCTCCTGAGAGAGGGAAAAAAAAAAAAAACAGCTTCCTGGATATAGAACAAAAGTAAAGGATCGAACAACTACAGCTATTATTTTATATACACAGATATGTAGAGTGTATATATATATATATATATATATATATATATATATATATATATATATATATATATATATATATAATATATATATATACACAGATATGTAGAGTATATATATATATATATATATATATATATATATATATATATATATATATATATATATATGTGTGTGTGTGTGTGTGTGTGTGTGTGTGTGTGTGTGTGTGTGTGTGTGTGTGTGTGTGTGTGTGTGTGTGTGTGTGTGTGTGTGTGTGTGTGTGTGTGTGCAGGACACATCACTTGTAGAACAGAACATCTGAATCGCTCAGTCAATGTAAAATTGCTAGAAACCATGAAAAAGCAGTGATAAACCTCGCTAAATCAAACTTTCTTCTCAGTGAAGCACCCTAACTATTCCTAATGACAATAGAATAATCTGGTCATCTCTTAGTTCTTTCAATAATAACTTGAACAAGTCATTACCCACTCCACCAGTAAAATCTTCAAATGTTAACAGCATAAATGAACCGCGTGGTAAAGTGAACATTCTTGCCAGAAAATCTGCCAGAAACTCTACTTCAGAGGATGTCAGCCAGAACGTCCCTGTACTAGAACCTGACTCTCAGAAAACTGCCCCACTTAAGATACAGCCTAGAAACGTAAAATCCTACCTAAACAAATTACCAACCAGGAAAGCTCCAGGGCCAGATGGATTTCCCCCAATTGTTTAGAAAAAATGTTCCCCAGAACTTGCTCCTCTTCAAGCTAAATTATTCAGCCTATGCATACTTACTTCTTCATTCCATAATTCTTGGAAAGAAGTCATTAGTCACCCAATTCCGAAGAAAGGCGATTCCTCTGACCCCTCCCATTACAGACCAATAGTTATCACATCTAACAAAGTATTTGAAACTAATTACTGAACACATTGTTAAACATCTTTAATCCAATAACTTAATTAGTGACAGATAGCATGGTTTTCACCACGAAAGATCCACTGTTGATATACTTAATCTCCTCGCTCATACCATCCATCATTCAAATGACCAACATGGAGAAACCCATGCAGTAGCCCTTGATATTTCTAAAGCTTCTGACAGAGTGTGGCACCGTTCCATACTTCCCAAACTCCCTTGGTATGGCCTATCATTATTGTTCCGCTGGTTTCCTCATTTTTCAGCGACAGAAAGATGAGAGTAGAAGTAGACAATGAATATTCCAATTTCCACTCTATTAATGCCAATGTGCCACAAGTATCAGTTCTGGCACCAACCCTATTCCTGTTTCATATGAATGATCTATTATATGTCACCCACAGTCCCATCCACTCATGCAGATGACTCAACACTTCACAGTTCATTCACACTTAAACACCCATTCATAAAGTTTAAATACACTATAACTCACAACTCAGTACAGCAGACTATATAAATCACGACTTATCTAAGGTCACTGAATGGGGACAAAAGTACCCTTTTCTCATTTAACGCAAGGAAAACGAAACATACAATTTACCAATAGGCAGATATTGCCGGATTCATAATTACCTTCCATGCTACCAATATTGCAACCTCTAAAAGTATTGAAATTCTCGGTGTTTCACATAACAATGCCCGCTGCTGGAAGTCTCTGTTAGATCACTTATTAAGACCGCTTCAAAGAAACTTGCATTATTGCACAGAATCAGTAACTTCTTCACTGACGAGCAGTTAGCTATCATTTACAAGAGTCATGTGCACTCTCAGCTGGAATATTGCTCGCCCTTGTGGACAGGATGTGGAGAGGTTGCATTAAAACGATGGGAAAAAATTCAGAACAAAGCTGTTAGAATTGCAGAATCAATAGTCCTGCTATAACAAATGAACTTTCTCCTCTACCAGTAAGAAGGAATGTTGCCTCTCTTGCATTAATTTACAGATACTTTTATCGTAAATGCTACGACGAATTGGCATCCATTGTGCCACCTCTCCATGCCTTCCCCCGCACTACACAGGCATCTGGTGGGGCTCATGACTGGATTGTCACACTGCCATATTGCAGAACTTCTGCCTATCAGTATTCTTTAATTCAGAGAACTGCATCTCTTTGGAACACTCTTCCTCAGAGTGGTTTCCCCCCAAACTTCTACCTACGGCTGTTCAAGTCCAACTGTTGAAGATTTTTTATGAATGGAGGACATCTGTAGTCTAGTGTACGGATTATTTTCTTATTGATTTGTTTTTCCTTCGTCTGCACAGTATATCTTCTGTAAAAGAGAGAGAGAAAAAAAGATACCAGATGAACAGCCAAGGTACGCATGTGGCTGTCCAGAGATGGAGCGAGAGGAAGAGGCAGAGAGAAAACGAGATGGTGAGATGAGATTCGGAGATTCGCTGGGATTGGATGGAACTGGTTATCAGGCAACAGTTCAGAATGAAAAAGATGGGGGAGGCCTTTGTCCAGCAGTGGAGTGCCTCGGGCTGATGACGATGACGATGATTGTGGTGGCGGGAGGTAATTGTAGGCTATTTATTTATTTATTTTACAAAGTGATAATGATGACGATGATGATGATGATAGAGGTTGGCAAAGATATTATTATTTATTTATTTTTCATTTATTTATTTATTTTTACGAAATATAAATCCTCAAACTGTTCCCTGATATAGGCCGGGATCGGTCTAGCATCCATTCAATCAACAATTCTGTATTCTTACATCTGATCAGTCTGTTAATTGCTGTATATTTACCAATAACACCCTCAGCCTCTAATACTCACTACCATTTGAACAAAATCTTCTGCCTTTAAGGTAATGTGCAAACTAGAGTTATGCCGGCCATGAAAAAGTTAATGGCAACAGTATTAACTAACACTCAAGCAGCTATGAGTCGTTCTCAACTGAATAAAATCGCTGGGCGTTAGCTAGACTAGTTTACATGAGTTGTGCTCAAGATAAGAAAGTTAAATGGGTAGAACTTGAAAAAAGTGAAAATGGATTAATAATATGAAAACAGAGACACTATAATGAGGTAAGGAACGGTGCTGCATGATCAGTGCCACCATTACAAGCCAAGGTGGGACAGGCAGTCATGTGTTACCCGTTTATGACAGTATCAAGCCATAGTATCTTAACCCCTTTACTTCAGTAGTACGATGCTTATACAGTACTATTGTTGCCCACAACTGAAAATTATATTATGCAACGGATAGACTAATAGCATTGGAGGGTGAGATATGGCCTTCACTGAACCTTTCAGAGCTGAAGGTCCCTCCTGCTCAAGTAAAATCATTTAGTGATAGTCTGAGTCTCTCTCTCTCTCTCTCTCTCTCTGTTATATTTACAGACGATGAAGAGGGGAAGGAAAAACAATCAGATTTTGGACATCATCCATACACCAGGTTACATGTGTTCTCCATTCATAATAAATTTAACAGTTGAACTTTACCTGCTGTAGATTTGATTTTGTTCAAACCATTCTACCTAATTTATAAACTGTCATTGGCAGGGTATCCAAGTTAATGATATTTAACATGTGACTGTAAGTGGGTGGGAGGATTCGTACAAAAATTAAGAAAACCGTATGTAACTAAGTATTCCATTACTAAAACAGGCATGTTTACATTTCTACAGTCTCTAGCTGGAAAGATACATTACCAGAAAAGACGAGCAAGTAAACAGTGACAAACAAGCCCCCTCTCCCTCTCCTGTCTCTACATATGAGACATGTAGAGGCAAGATGGGATTGGAAAGGGAGGCATGCAGGAGGTAGGGATAGAGCTGCAGTCAACATTCTCTTTCTGTTTCCCTCTCATTATTTTTGACTCATGCAACAGATACCTGAGGACCGTATGCTGGGTGCCATAATAGGTTTCGCAGCACATCTTCCTCAAGGTTTTATCGTGCATCTCCTGCCTGCTAATTCTCTTGTGTGTTACCGTGGCAAATTCTGTTGACTGTTAAACTATATAAATAATATACAATACACTGCCAACGTGTAGACTTTATGAGATTATAAGCGTCCACAACTGAAAATGTAGAAAGTGTACGAGGGAGCAAACTGATGATGTTACTTAAGGTAAAAGAAGAATATTGCCTGATATCAAAGCAAACTTGAAATCGATCTTATAATGTCCATACTATCAGTTAAAGGGTTTTGGACTTTCTGCCATGACATTGTACATCACACACTCAACTAAATTTTTGTGCTCATTTTGCCACGTTGTGGCTCGTTTCAGCTGATTTTGACAAATTTTGTGAAAGGAGGCGTAAGCAAAATCTATTAGCCTTCCATAAGCTTTCCAACGACGTAAGTCCACTGAATGTGTAATAAAATGTGAGATAACACAGTTTAGATGCTGAATTAGGCACTGTTTGGCAACCTAAAACAATATAACTGCGAGTCTTGAGAACAGCCACTTAAGCAACGTGCATTGTTTTTCATTAGCATTCCAGCGATATATGTAGATCTGCTGTGCTTTGATTACTTTGAGAGATATCAGTTATTGGTGTATAAATGGCCCTTTTTGTTTTTGTGTTTTTTCAGCAATATCGTGGTAGTTTGAGAATAATTCCTTATATGGCAACTACTACGTTTTTGTAAGCTTTTCACAGATCCTCTGTAAACAAAATTTCCCAATTTTATGCAATTTTGGTGTTGTTCGGTGTTGTGTGTTGGGCTTTTTCACCTTTTCTTTCAAGCAATATCATGAAAAATATTGAGAAGAGTTACACCTATTACTTTTTATGCTCTTTCAGACGATGTGCTAAGACACGCTGTAGTTTTTGCAGTATCCGAAATAACACAGCTTTGGTACTTTTTTCCCCCCTGATGTGCAGGCTGATTTTGAGGAAACCCATTAAACTAACATCCATTAAAAGCTTTCTAACGTCATGCATAGATCCGCTGTAGTTCTGTCTCCAAAATGACTGTTTTGTGCTGTACATTGAATAAATGAAAGCCAGTCTGTTTAACATTTAGGAGTGACATCACTTCCAGGAAAGAAAGAAAGAGAGAGAGAGAGAGAGAGAGAGAGAGAGAATGCACAATGCCACCTGCATAAACCTTAGTCCCGAATGCAAGAACAAGGTATATGCCGAACTTGTGACTTTAGACTCGCCCACAGGAAACCAACACGCAGAAACAGGACTTGAGCCTCATATATGCCAAGCCAATGTTCTCCAGTCCAAGCCTCCTTTGAATGTGCTGACTCGGACTTCAGCCTTGCGGACTTGTTACGGAACGATTTTAATGAGTAGATTCGCCTTTAAAATAATGATACTCAGTCAACAACCCCTAGTACAACAATAAACTTTGGTTGTATGTAATCGGTGGCAAGAATATTGAAATTCATTCAAAATCTTTGGTTGCCAGAAAAATGTTATGAAGGTTGCACTGTGTATATTTATATAAATTTCATTTTAAGAACAATTCCATCGTTTCATGATACTACTTACAAATGTTCCAGGTAATGCCTTCCAATATCCATGTTTGCATATTGCTATCATATGGCTGGCACAACTGCCACTTTCAAACCCACAGAGGTAGTGGTAGCATCATCAAAGCTTTCTTCATTAACCCATTAGCACCCAGTGTCCTCAGTATAGGATGGAACTGGGCATTTTCAAAACTGAATATAGAAGGGAACCCCGGGGAAGGGACCTATGAGCTTCGCAACTATGAGCCGACAGGCGGAGGGCGGTACGCCCAGCACCCCTCCAGCAAAATCCCTCGCACAGGAACTCTGGGAACCAATCGGTTAATGACTGCCTCTATCCTCAATTTCTGTCTTTACTGCAAACACACATAGTCTGTGATCCATTTATCCTTCAATAATGACAAGTCCAGGTGCTCCAGCAGGCCTACCGGGATGCGTGTTTTGTATTCAGATGCACTTAGTCATCCAGCCATATTAGCAACGTTTGATCTGCTGTACTTCAGCGAGAAATGCTTGGGCAACATCTTGCCTTGGCGCGGAAATCGAAACAAGTCTACTAAACGAAAAAAAAAAAAAATCATCAGAATAGCCGAGTTTTGATATTAAGCTTATCTATGCCTAACCAACTTAGGCCTAACCTTATGTTAGCCTACCATAATAATACCTTATTTTGTTTGGGGGGATTACGAAGCTGCCACGGTGTTGAGTCTTCTCTCGAGGCACTCGATCCGACGATGCCAGTATGACTGGATGACCAATAGGTATACCTTTTTTTTTTTTTTTTTTTTTCCTGTCGGCCCGACGATACTGCATACGGTACACCATCCATCTCTCAGACGAGGTGGTGTCTGGCCGCTGGTGCAATTTTTGGCGCCAAACTCCTTAAACATGCATAATGGCCCGACTAGGGCTATTCTTCACAGTTCTTCATATTATCAAATATATGTTCTGCATTATTTGGATTCTGTGTAGTTTTGGAAAACTCTGCCATATGCATAAAAAAGAAGCTAGGAAATAACAGGACAATATAACTCCAGTCATTACCTGGGCTACGAAGGTAGAGGATGGCCAACAAAGATTTCCAGTATGCCATGGTATGCAATTCTCTACTAGCTTTATTAATTGGAAAGATTCAAATGTAAGCTATTCTCACAACGGTTGCCCATTATTACGGAAATAATGATTATTAGCCTGTTGGTCAATTCTTATACAGTACTTTGCAAGTTATGTAGCCTACTATCCTTCCGTGATGGAAAATCAAACTATGATCTTTACCTTAGAGCTACATTTTCTAGTTACATTCAAATTTATTTATTTCCGAATAATTATTCTAACTTACTGAACAAAAATAAAGTAAGCACTATCATACAGGCTACAACAGCGATTCTCAACCCTTCCGCTGTCAGTTACCCCTTCGGCTTGATATATTTAACCATTTACCCCCGTGCCCCCTTACAAAAAATGCATAGCCGACATAAAGGCACAGAAAAAAGAGAAGATAAAAATCATCTTTAATATTAAGGTTTTGCAAAAACTAAACTTTGATAAAGGAAGAAAATATACTGTACAGTCCATTCATATTAGAAATTAATATCAAACAAAAATATCAGAATCATTACCAGTAGGAACACTTCTGATTCGTTGAGCCGATCAATTATTTTATTTGAGCTGTTGATGACAACACTACTCTCATGCGGTTACCGGTTTTCAGGACGTTCTTGGCTTTGTCTTAATTGCCACTGAAGTAGAGAACACTGTTTCACATCGATATGTAGTGACAAAAATAACAAGCACTCTGAAGGCACACTGAGTAAAAAGTGGGAATGAATCTGTGAGCTTCATCCAAAAATCCATACCGACTCTTTGAAATTCTTTAAGCCTAGCAAAGACTTGAAGATCAAATGTAGATAGCCAGGTATAACGTATTACAGAATAATTACTTAATTTTCAGGTGTGATATATTTATCTCTGTCATTTAATGTTTTACCCCCGGGAGTAACTTTACCTCTGGTTGAGAATCTCGTGGCAGTAATGCTCGTCTAATATTTGAAAATAATTGTGACCTAACCAAGCCTTTGTAAGGAAAATTCATGGAGACGATGACAACTAGCTTTAGATATGTTTTGGTTTACCTCGCCTTATTTGCTAAATTCAATATTCAAAAGTCGGCAATGTGACCTCCTTATCTGAAAATAGTTGAAGGTTTGCCACAAGGCCTCGACCTGAGCCCAGCTTTGTGAAGTCAGACTTGAGCTTCGAGTCAGCAGTTACGGCCAAGTCAGGCTGGCCGAACACGACCTGAGTAACCCATGAGGGTAGGCTATGGACCATTTCAGGCCCGACTTCCAAGTCCGGCTCAAACCTCGTTCTGGGATCTGGGCCTTACTTTTACTCTACTTTATAGCTAACATTATAGACAGCACCAGTTAGTCTTTTGTTGTTTGCTTTCCTTTGTACTTCTCTGTACGCCGTCCGGAAGCTGTGCCCATGATTATAGAGATCTTCCATAATTCATCACTGATATAATAATAAAAGCTTGAAATCTTGCAGCAGTAGTTCCTGAACTATTATCAATGTGCAAATGAGTTACTGACCGCAGCTATATGTTCATCGTCCAGCACCTTTGTACTCCATACCTCTCTCTCTCTCTCTCTCTCTCTCTCTAACACAAAAATAAGACAATTTAACATCCTGTAAGTAAATACCTGCGCCTCAAATGAGTTGCGCCCTTTAAGTTTAGTGAACGTTTGAATGAAATAAGGAGAAGCAAATGAAAATTCTGTGCACATTTAACATGGTGGAATGACTCTGAATTATTAAATAATAACTTGGCAGCGCGACAACTTGGTCATACGGCGCAGATAAAAAAAATTATAACCTGCGTAGTAGAACATAATCAACATCTGTTTCCCCCCCCCAAAAAAAAAGTAACACCAAACATGGTAAAAAATCGAGAGAAAACAATCTACTAGCTCTAGAATGTGGGGGAGGCACGCCTCAATCAGAAAACGAAAAGTATAGCCTGTGGTTCCTCCAAGTATTGAGGACGGATAGTAGAAACCCACTTGCCCCCGTATGCCTATGGATTTACCTCTGACGCAGGTCTACCAGACTCGGACACTCTATCAGCAAGTGACAGACAGTACAGTAAGAGGAACTATGCAGTCATCACAATACATTTAAGCCCCACGAAGCATTAGCAACCCATTAGTAAGCCGTGAATGCCCGATCCGAAGCCGGGCAACAGCCACCTCTAATAATTATCAAGGCATGAAGGGGAGAACCCTCGGCAAAACCACCCGCTTGTCGCCACAACAGCTCAGTCATATGGCTTCGAGAAAACGATAAAACCTTCATACTAGCACATTTGATGAAAACTGAGTGCATCTTTGACTGTAATACATTTGATAGAACAACTAAGTGGATTCTATAGGATTCTCGTGCAACGTTGGTGAAAATCTGGTGCAACATGGATGGGATGCACAGCAAGAATCGCTTAGTACTATCACACACACAAGCAGGGAATGGTCGTTGTCACTCATGTACCTCATCGTTAACAGATAATTTTTTTTCTATAGCGTTAACTCTCCCATTTTCGCGTCTGTTCTGTTGGTCTATTTGGGTTTAGCACCAGCCAATATTGCTCAGTTGAGGTTACCTAATTTTTTGTTAACATTAGGTAGTCTTATTCAGTTGATGGTGAACCAAGCAACCCGAGCGTTTCTATTCATTTGGATATAATTTAAGCCAACTTTTGTCGATATAAAAGAGCTACAAAATAAAGAGAATAATCATGAGTGTCTAGTATACAAAATAAATCGTGAAGGAATTGGTGTAGGAAGGCTTCCTTTACCTATGAGGATACAACCCATGCAAGCACTGAAGTAAACAGGCAGGTGGTGGATGATTGGAGAAAGTCGTCTGTTGTCAGAATTCTGCGAGTTCGATCCCTGACTGGGAAGGAGAACAGTTTGATTTAAAAAAAAAAAAAAAAAAAAAAAAAAGACACTACTGATCTTCCACAAGACCCACCGACGTATAAAAAGACACCTGTTATTACCAATCTACCACTCCTCAATAAGCCGGCTCTAGTTTGTATTCAATATCGACGGTGGGTATAAGCGTCGAAATGGTGATATGTAACGGTTTTTGGCATATTAGAGGACTGCTGGCCCTCAGAAAACAGGCTATCCCAAATAGGACACACACACACACACACACACACACACACACACACACACACACACACACACACACACACACACACACACACACACACACACACACACACACACACACACACACACACACACACACACACACACACACACACACACACACACACACACACACACACACACACACACACACACACACACACACATGATCGTAGCCTACTGTTGTTGACTCGGGAGCCTTAGTAATTTTGTTCTCAAACTGGTAAAGAAGGGGTGCGAGTAAATTCCCTAAGGCGACGAGAATCCTAGCATGAGGTAAAGCCTGTGCAACTCGGGGCCGTATTCTCGTGAACTGAGGAGGCTTCGTATCAAATGTTCCTTACTAGTTTAGTTCTGAATCTAGCAAGTTAATATGCTCGCACAAGCGAATGAGAATGTTTTATTACACGTGGTTGGGTGTTTGATGGTTAGTTACCAGGCATATCGGAAGTAACCAGTGCAGCAAAGCACCAAAATTCAGTTATCTCAATGACAATGAAAACTACAGCGTTTCTACACATACTAGAAAGCTGATGAAGAAGTGATAAGTGTTACTAAAGTGACATTTCATAATAATAGCCACCATATAGTGGGGAAAAGACCAAATCACCAGATTGAGAGTCAAAGTTCAATTATCTCGGTATCAATTAAAGCTACAGCGGATCTATGTTCAACATTGGAAGGCTAATGGGAGAGTAACAGAGGGGAATAAAGTATCTTTTCTCAATATTCGCCAACATAAAACTGGAAAATGCCAAACCGTTCAAAACTGGGAATCATAACCGAATTATCACGGAGATTGCCTGAGATAAAGCGTACCATCGTACAATACACCACTGGAAAGCTATAACAACATCCTCAGCAAGCTTGCTCGCTCGCCCAAATTCCACATTTTCAAGTGCGGAGGCTTAAAGTAAATGTTTCCCTTCATATGGATTAAACTGATATACATAACACCCAAGAGAACATTTAGGTGCAGTATACAGAATAACGAGCTAACAAAGAGATGGAAAGGCTCCTAATCCCACGGGATTACGGCCACTGAGTCTCTGACCGAGGCGGGAAGGGGAGTGAGGGGCAAGGTATAACAATATGAGTAAAGGGACACCCGGGGAGTTTTTTTAAGCCACTCATTGCAAAATATCATCACTGCAGTTATTCCACGGTAATTCTGATTTATACAAAAACAAACAAGCATAACTGCAGATAATAGACGTCAGTTTACACAACAGCTCAGAAAATAATGTAATTATATGTACCTTAGAAGATGCTGTCACATCTTAGCCTCACACACACACACACACACACACACACACACACACACACACACACACACACCTGCGCTCGAATATCTTACTTGCTGCCTCCTACTGCACAGAAATTTCTAATAATTTGTGCGGTTTGTAACAATGTGATCAAACCAGAGATGACCTAGTAGTAACAAGAATAAAGTTGTATATTTCTGTATTGAAAGAGTTAATTATTTACGGCAAGTACAGCTTACATAGTCTCCGGTCCTTATTATATAGCAGTTGCCTAGATATCAGATTAACATACTGTTACTCAGACTTCCTTGCTTTTAAGGAAAACCATAAACTCGTGTTGTTTACAAGGATACTGTGACAAGTTTGATTACGACCAAACATACACTAAGATTACCATTAACTTATATATTAACCAGTCTTTCTACCAAATATTGCAGGGTACTTAAAAACGTTCAAGAAATAAGTTAACACATGAAAGCAATAAAGCAAATCACTGTAATATGAACAATGTCGCAGAACTGCATCAACTTTTGTAATGTTGCGACTGCTAGTCGGAATAATACTAACAGTAACTTTTATGTTGATATTTATCTGCATATCACAATTATAATAAAATTATTGATTACATAACTAGCAAAATAAGCCGCCACCGCTCACACCTCGTATGCTCCATCCTCATGGGGGATCTAAATCACTCCGTCTCCGGAATGACCCCACAAGGGTCCAGGGCATCCCTGGAAAACCAGTCTAAAAATGGTGCCCATCCCCGCGACGCTAAGTAATAGCTCTTCAGACATTACATTTCAAATCTAATGCACACATGAAGGGGTGAAAACTAATGTGTCATGCCTCTGAGTGCTAACCTACCCAGTGCACCGTGTCAGCACAGCAGGGTAGTTCAAGAAGTATATATGGTTTATCAGTAGTCGAACGATAATAATGTGTGATCCATCAAGACGAGCGAATCCCAGAAAACAAAAGTGCCAACGATCAATCAAACGTGCCAAGCATCTACAGGCTACAATGAGGTTACTGGGGGGGTGAAGGATGGTAGTTCCAGGCATGAACTTCATTAGACCGATGGCATGTTTTGAAGCTACATTTTTTCTATTTCCAAGTGATTTTAATGAATTTAAGAAATTTTTGAAACTGGATAGATTAGATGAGGGCTTCTTTAGACTTTTTAATATGAGAGATCTTTCATAAGGTGAATAACCCCATCAGGAGAGGTATGAATTCATCGTAGTTGTAGGACCATTATCGTTCACACCGTGGCATCTTTTCTGTAATAATTTGGCTGCCACCAGACGCCTAGGAATCTTCTTATGGGAAAGCTATCACAGTAAATAATTACAAATTATCAGCATTAACTTTTTGTGTGTGATGACGTTCTCTCTCTCTCTCTCTCTCTCTCTCTCTCTCTCTCTCTCTCTCTCTAAGTGCTGTAGCCACCAGAGGACTACTGTATTCAGTAACTTTTTAAAGGGACTTGTTGGACATTACAACACTGGTTTTCAGTACTGACATACATGGCAATCTTTTTCACAAGGTATATAAGGAAATATATATCCAGGTTACGTTACTGCAGCCTTGTATATTCTGGCATTTTTCCCTCGAGGCATGAAATGGCCTGTCAATATGAGCCCCCACCCTCCCATAAAAATGGAATGATTATGCCCGATTTATTTTTACAACCGCCCTGGAGCAGCGAGCCCGAGTGCTGTTTTGATGAGAGAGAGAGAGAGAGAGAGAGAGAGAACAGTTAGCTCAGTTATTCTCCGATATTAATAAAACTCGTTTGAACAGTTATGGGTAAGCAAATGAGCAAACCTGTTGATTCTGAGAATAGTAAGTGAAAGATCAAGTTTGCAGGTCTAGGCCAAACGCTGACCAAGCATAATCAACTTAAACAGTTTTATCTACTTTCGTCCAAACTTGACGGAAGTGATGAGGGCAAGGCAATAATGAAGTAACTCAGTTTTGAAAAGAATCAGTCACAGATAAAGGTCACAGAGCAAGGCCGATATTTGACTCGTGTATGTGTTTGGTAACAAAATAACTCAAACAGGTTTCATCTTATTTTAACCAAACTTTGTGTAAGGGTCGGTACTGATCAGCCAATGAGTAAACCTGTGTTTTCGAGAACAATAAGTCAAGGTTTAAGTGTAAACAGCATGGGCAACTGAAGTACCCTTTATCTTATTTAGACCCAGCTTTATGGAGGGGTTGAGGATAAGGCAAGAATAAGAATTCTTTTTCTAAAACAATCAGCCGCAAGTCAAGGTTATAGGGAAAGGTCAAAGGCAAAAGTCACAGGACAAGGTCGGCTCGCCTTTGGTTTTATTTGAACCAAACTTGGTGGAAGGTTAACAGTAAGCCAAGATCGAAGTGATTCAGTTTTGAAAACAATTAATCAAAGGTCAAGATTATGAGCAAGGTCACTGTTCGACCCGTCTGTCATTGTTTAACAAAATAATTAAACAGCTTTAATGTGATTTGGCTTAAACTGGGTGGATAGGCTGAAGATCACCCGTAAGATTGCCAAATAGTTTTTAATACAGCAGATGAAAGTTCAGGGTCACATGGCATGGGCAACTTAGGCAGGTTTATCCGATGTAAATTAAACAGTGTTCAGGGTTAAGACTACAGCACACACTGATAAATTCTATTATGATAATAATCAGTCAAATTCTAGCCCTTTTGATACAGATTGTCAAGCATTCCTTCAGATTCGACATGTTCGGATCGGTTATCATTTTTCTTTATAGTTCCTCCCCTGATTCAATGAAAGTATCTCTGTCGCCAGCAGATTGAGAACTGGTTAGACGTTCTTTGCTGATGCAAATTACCTTTCATCTCAGTCAAAGTTTCCGAATACGTCATCCAGCGATGCTGTGAATCTGATGGAACTGTATTCGTAGTTTCTGGTTCTATCTTCTTGTACTTTAACATAAGTTTCTTTTACATCTTGTTGTATTGTTAATTCAGCTGAAGCAAGTCCTAGCTCATAATCAGTAAATACGGTACAAAACTATTTATTTTGTGCTGATTTTTTCCTTGGCCATTTTATTAATATGAATATGATTTGTCGTCGAACATCCCCAGTGAAATCCGGCCTGTTCTCTTGCTGGTTTGTACCTAGTTTTATGATAAATTACTATATATATATATATATATATATATATATATATATATATATATATATATATATATATATATATATATATATATATATATATATACTGTATATATATACGTAGTGTGTGTGTGTGTGTGTAATGTGTTAAGTAAAATAATTTTAGAAAACTTGAACAAGTTCTCCTCGCCCTAGTTCTACTTTATGGGAAAACATTTCTGGCTAAGTTTCACTGAAATTGGGGTATATCTAGAGATGGCTGAAAAGCGAAACTTTTTTTTAATATGTAGAAAAATTCACTATTTTTATATTGTGATGACCGTGTGCACTCATCAGAAAGGTTTTGTGTTTTTTAGCATAAGATCTCAAACTAACTTGTAGCGATTTGTTTTCCCTCGTTAATTACATTAGCTTTCCTTATTCTATTTTCACAGAGAGAGAGCATGGTAACCAGAAGTGCATCATCGATCTGGTTGATTGGAAAGCAACGGCCGTATATAACTGGGAGCCGGTTACCATCTGTTCAAGATGTACTAAAAGTGTTTATGTTCCATCACGTGCGAGAGAAAAAGACAATTTCCAAAGCTGCAAAAGTGACCATCTTTTACGGTGAAGGAAATCTGGAAAATAGCCAACCTTCCACAATTTGCTGAAGCTTGACAAATTAAGAAACTCAAGAAACTGTATTTGGAGTATGTAAAGTTGAAGAAGAATAAGGGCATAAACAGTGAAAAGAAGATTAAGTGGGATCTATTCAAAGCGGATCTGGAAGAGATATTCGACGTGTAACACTCGAAGGCATTGAACATGGGCATTCCAGATGAAGATAAACTATTTCTGATTAGTCAGCGCGAGGACAAAGCCTCGTCCTCAATGGCTGGTATCGACGTTGTAATGGACAAGGTCAAGGAGAGAAAGAGGAAACGCGATTCAGACGCCTTGCAGAGAGAACAGAAAGAGTTGGAGGCGACAGTCATATTGGAGGAATCCAGCTCTGAGTCAGCGACGTCCACAGACGATGATGAATTTGTCGGTCCGGCTCCAGTCAAATATTTCCCTGCTGTTGTCATGCAGCAACAAGCAAGAATCGGAAAGGTGTCTGGGACAAGAACTTGACTGCTGCCTGGGGCCGGGACAATCTTTCGGTGCGCCAGGCAACAAGTTCATATGCTGCTGCTGCCCAAAGCCTTGGTCATAATCTTGGGGAGTTTGTGATTTCGCCTGCTACAGTCTATAGAGCTCGATTCTAGAACAGAGAAGAGATAGCAGCTGAAATCGCTGCATCAGTCAGGACAAAGGATATTCCACTGACACTTCAATGGGATGAAAAGTCACTTCCAAATATCTGTCAAGGCAAGAGTGCTACTCTGGATCTTTATATTGGTTGGTTATTTTCCAGAATTCCCTCACCGTCAAGATGATTTCTTTTGCAGCTTTAGAAATTGTCTTTTTCTCTTGCACATGATGGAACATAAACACTTTTAGTACTTGCTCCACAGAGGGTAACCGGCCCCCAGTTATATCCAGCAGTGGCTCTCCGATCAACCAGACCGATGATGCACTTCTGGTTACCATGCTCTCTCTGTGAAAATAAAATTAAAGAATGTAATTAACGACGGTAAATAAATTCCTACAAGTTCGTTTCAGAAGAACTAATTCTAAAAAAACACAAAACCTTTATGTTTGAGTGCACAGAGACATCACATTAGAAAAATAGTGATTTTTCGAAGCACTAAAAAAGGTTTAATTTTTTAGCAATCCCTAAATATGTCCCAATTTCAGTGAAACTTAGCCAAAAGTGTTTTCCCATAAAGTGAAACTAGGGCGAGGAGAACTTGTTCAAGTTTTCGAATTTTTTTTTTTAAACATGCTAAGTCATAAAATACCAACAGGGATGTCTCAAAATACCAATAGAAACTAGACTTATACAACGATGTAAAATATTATCAAAGGTTTGATGCCTTCAGAAACTTAGATCGAGATGAAATGATAAGAACATCAATAGTTGACGATTAATCAGTCCTCGGTTTCTGACAATATATATATATATATATATATATATATATATATATATATATATATATATATATATATATATATATATATATATATATATATATATATATATATATATATATATATATATATATATATATATATATATATATATATATATATATATATATATATATATATATATATATATATATATATATATATATATATATATATATATATATATATATATATATTAGAATACAACAGTTTCTGACCCATTTAAACCTTCTTCAGGAATGAACAGAGACGGGGCCATAGGCTCAGGTTTATATATATATATATATATATATATATATATATATATATATATATATATATATATATATATATATATATATATATATATATATGGAGCCTCTGTGGTACACTGGTAAAGTGTGCGTTTTCGTACACTGGAGAGTGAGGGTTTGCGCCCCGCCAGGGGGGCAGTGCATACTCAAACGGACGATGATTATATGGGGGTAGGGGGGTTTCAAGAATACTCCCCCAGTATCCCTGCTTGTCGTACGAGGCAACTAAAAGGTTGGTGTTGGGTTAGTGCCCCACCCCGTAAAAAGAACTAACTATCTATCTATCTATTGCCAGACACCATAATCCCTTAAGGGGTGGCCATTTGACTCTGAGTTATTTGTTTTAAGGGGAGGGGCACTAACCCTCCACCAACCCACTTCTTCACACGTAGGGAGCACGTATGGTTTGGTTATATGGTTACCACCCAGGGTTGTAAATGGTTTCTTGGCTTACATGAAACCATTTGGCTTGTCACTCAATGTAAAGCCACCTGTAAAGGAAAGAAAAGCAATAAGAAGTGACAGGAAAGATGCGAGAAATAGGAAGAGAGGAGGGGAGGCACAGAAAAAGAATGATAAAGGCTAAGAAAGAAGTAGGCATCACTACATCAAGTGAGTGGATGATGGTCGCCACCACCTACCACCAAAGAACTAACTAAACAAGCAATTTAAGCGTCTCGAACCGTGACGGACCATACGTTGACGACTAAGGAACGGACTAAAGGACATCCTGAGGGTGGGGACATGGAATGTGAGAGGAGTGAATGATGAAGTGAAAGAGAGTGAGATTGTTCAGGTGCTTGAAGATGCAAGAGTGGATATATGTGGATTGACTGAAACTAAATGGGAAGGTGAAAGGGTGAGAAAGTGGTAATATGGTTTAGGTATATGTGCGGGAGTTAATGAGAATGAGAGGGCAAGAGAGGGAGTATGTCAGATGATATGCAAGAAGTGGAAGGAGAATATAAGAGAGTATGGAACAGTGGGTGCAAGGATTGTATGGGTGAGGATGAAAGTAGGAATACAAGTGTGGGCGATTGTATGTGTGTATGCCCCGACAGAGGACCGAGTGGCAAGAGTGAAAGATGAGTTTTGGGCGAGTATAGAAGCATGTATGGACAAGTTTGAGAGGAGTGAGAGACATGAATGGCAAAGTTGGGAATATACGAGTTGATGGAGTGGTTGGTCAGTGGGGTGTGCCAGCTGAAGTAGATAAGAATGGTAGTGCTTTGGTGAACATCTGTGCTGGTAAGAGGTTGGCAATAGCTAACACTTACTTTCGGCATAAGATGATCCACAGGTTTACATGGGGAGTAATGAGGAGGTTAGATGGTGAACTTGTTGAACGAAAGGCAATGATAGACTATGTGTGTGTGGATGAGCGAATGAGAAGACAAGTGCTGGATGCAAGAGTGTGGACAGGGTGGGGGAATGGAGTCTCAGACCATCAATTAGTGATGACCAAGGTAAAGCTGCAAAGAAAATGGTTGAGGAGGCGAAGGGGAAGACAGGAGGAAACAGCTCCTGTGAGAAGAGTGGAGAAGTTGCAAGATAGTAAGAAAATAGCAGAGTATAAGAGCATAGTGGAAGAAAGATTGGGAAGGTATGAGTTAGTGCAGATGGAAGGGGTGGAAGACGTATGTAAGATATTCACAGAAGATAAGCGCAGCATGTGAGGTGGTTTGTGGAGTGAGGAGGAGATGCAAGGGTGTGCAAGGGACAGCATGGTGGAATGATGAGGTGAAACGAGGTGTGGAACAAAAGAAGAAGGCATATATTGAATGGTTGGCGAGTAGAGATAGGGGAGAAGATGAGAGAGAGAAGAGAGAGGTATATGTGAGCAGGAGAAGGGAGGTTAAGAGACTGGTGAAGGAGAGTAAGAAGAAAGTGGACGAAGAGTTTGGGAGGAATCTGAGTGTGAAATGGAGGGAGAGTAAGAAATTGTTTTGGAAGGAGGTAAAGAAAGAAAGGCAGTGTGAAAGGGGAAATAGTAGGGGAATGAAAGATAGGAATAATAGACTGTGGGTGGAGAAGAGAGAGAAATTAAGGAGATGGAAGGAGCATCTTGAGGATTTGTTGAATGTAGAGAGTGAGAGCAATGCAAGTATAAGTGGTGGGGAATGACTGGGAGAAGAATAGATGAGAGGAGGGAGGAAGAGATCAGTAGGTCGGAAGTAGTGGAAGCAATGAAGAAGATAAAGATAGGAAAGGCCCCAGGAATTGATGGAGTGTGTGGTGAAATGCTGAAGTATGGGGGTGAGATTGTAGTGGAGTGGATATGGAAGTTGTGTAGATTGGCTTGGGAAGAGGAAAGGGTTCCAGAGGACTGGAAATCAGGTATAATTGTTCCTTTATACAAAGGAAAGAGGGAGAGAGAATTATGTGGTAACCATAGGGGTATTTGCCTTCTTAGTGTGACTGGAAAAATATATGGTAGAATACTCATTGATAGGGTTAGGCATATGACAGAGGAGCTAGTTGGAGAAGAACAGGGGGGATTTAGAAAGGGAAAAGGGTGTGTAGATCAGATATTTGTTCTAAGATGTTTAGTGGAGAAGTATCTAGAGAAGGGAAGGAAAGTGTATGCTGCCTTCATGGACTTGGAGAAAGCTTAAGACAGAATAGATAGGCAAGGTATGTGGAAGGTACTGAGAATATATGAAGTGGATGGGAAATTATTGAGTGCTGTGAAGAATATGTACGAAGGAGCTAGGGCTACGGTGAGAGTTGATGGTGAGCTGAGTGAGTTCTTTGATCTCAATGTGGGACTGAAACAGGGTTGTGTGATGTCTCCATGGCTGTTTAATATATATATGGATGGGGTTATAAAGGGGGTGCAAGGTAGGGCAGTGGATGTGGGGGTGGCTCTAATGAATGAGGATGAGATTTGGAAGATTCCGGTGTTGCTGTTTGCTGATGATGCAGTATTGCTGAGTGAAGATGAATGGGAGTTGCAACGTTTGTGAATGAATTTGGGACAGTGTGTAGGAAGAGGAATCTGAAAGTTAATGTAAACAAGAGTAAAATTATGGTGTTTGAGAGGAATGAAGTCACAGAATGCAGTGAGGTTGGATGGTGAGGATATGGAGAATGTGAGTGCATTCAAGTACTTGGATAGTGTGATGAGTAAGGATGGAACTTTGGGGGATGAAGTGCGTGAAAGGGTACAACAGGGAAGGAAGGTTGTTGGTTCACTGAAAACAGTAATGAGAAATAGGGAGTTGAGTATGGAAGTTAAGAAGTCACTGCATGATAGTACTGTGACCCCTACCCCGACGTATGGAAGCGAGGCGTGGACCTTGCAAGAGGGGAACAAGTCAAGAGTGAGAACAGTGGAAATGAGTTACTTGAGAGGAGCATGTGGAGTGACATGGAGGGACAGGTTGACGAATGAAGAAGTGAAGGAACGTTGTGGGGTGGATGTGGATGTGGTTGAGAAGATTAGGAGAAATACACTGAGGTGATTTGGACATGTGGAGAGAATGAAGAAAGAAAGACTGACTAAAAGGGTGTATGTAGGTGAGGTGGAGGGAGGGAGAGGGAGGGGCAGACCGAGGATGAGGTGGAGGGATGGAGTTGAGAGGTATATGAGGGAGAGGGAAGTGAGTTGGGGGGAGGGTAGTCAAATGGTGGGTGACAGCGACTTGGAGGCGGTTTCTTTGCGGCCACCCTTTGGGGGATTAGGGCGTCGGGCTATAGATAGAGAATGAGAGTTTGCGCCCCGTCAGGGTAATAACCTTTGGGACCATTCTCCCGGCCACGTACTGCTTTGGCGGACACAAAGTGTGCTGTGGTTGTACCAGTGTCACGTACTATAAAGTATGCTTGCACCCAGTCGGTTTGCGTGGGCCGATTACACTTGGTTCATAGACTACACGCACATCCAAAGCCACTCCAACACTACAGTTACACTTACAAGCACTTCTCACCGTACATGCAATCCCTACCAGACAACCTGAGCCACTTGCCAGAGATACATAGGCTGTATCGTCCCCACTTCGCTCGGGATAGGCTGGTCCTGCAGTGGATACTCAAACGGCTGATGATGATGAAGATATACGAATATATATATATATATATATATATATATATAAAGATAGATAGATAGATGGATAGATAGATATATTGTAAAGTTAGGAGGGGAGAGAAGGAAGGGAAGTATACAACTGAAGTTTGAACAAGAAAGTCAAGTAATCTGGGAAGTACCTAGCGGCGGATAGGGAGTTTGGCTGTGGTCAAGTTTGTGGTTCTTGAGAGAAAGTAAGCTGTTTTTGGAACATCTTGCGGCGGGTGGACATCTTGGCTGTAGTCTTCTTTGTTTAAAAAATATTATTGCTCCTGAAATATATACCATGTTTCCGATAGTTCAGCTGAAACTTAATTTGAACCCAGGGACCATATACGTGACGCTGACTGACATTCGCACGGCCAGATAGAAATAAGTTGATGGACACGAAAATTGTACAGTTAGACGCGAAGTAAATGAGAGAGAGAGAGAGAGAGAGAGAGAGAGAGAGAGAGAGAGAGAGAGAGAGAGAGAGAGAGAGAGAGAATAGTAATTTAACAAAACTATATGCAAACCACCCAATAGAACAGGTCAGATTTCACAGAGGTCATTCGACAGTAAATCATGTTCACATTGTTAATAACTGGCTGAGATGAAATCAGGGGTCGATTCAGCTGAATTAGCAGTACAACAAGGTGTAAAAGAAACATATGTTAATGTACTAGAAGGCAAAACAAGAAACTACAAATAATAGAGAGTTGTTGACCAAGGGGATACAAGTGCATCAGCTAATTCACAGCATGCCTGGATGACTTTTTCGGAAATTTTGACTGAGATAAATGGTAATTTGTAGCAGCAGAGAGCAACTGGTAAGTCTTCAATCTGCTGGCGACATAGTTATTTTGAGTGAATCAGGGGAGGAACTATTAACAAAAATAATAGACGGTCTGAACACAAGAGTGAAGGCATGCTTGACAATATCAAAGGAAGAAAATGTTTAATAGACATGGTTCAAGACTGGCCAGTTAAAATGGATGACAAACTAGGCTGTGTTGAGGAATAAGTAAAAACAGGAGTTAGTTGAGAGAAACATTTCCCGCCACAGAAAGTAAGCGAAGAATAAGAGCAAGATAGAGGCCCTTGGACAAAATAAGTATCAACATGAAGGATAAACAACTGCCGTTATGTCAAGGGGGGCGGTTACAAAAACAGTGCGTAACCCCTCATTATGGAGCCTAACATCATTAGAACGTAAACTTAGTAATGCTCAGAGGAAAACTGAAAGAATTACATTATGTTAGGAACAGCATTGGAACATAAAATGATGGTTTTCTGAATGAAAGAAAACACGAATGTGGGGATATGATCACCAATGTCAGGGAGCAAAATTGGATGTTGGCAAGTCTCGTCATTTGCAGAACGAATTACAGAAAGACAACCTGGATAACGGAATGGCAGCCCAGAGGCAGAACGAGAGAAAGAGGAAAACAGAAAACAAGAGGGAGAGATGAGACGTGGAGATTCGCTGGGACTTGACAGAAAAGGGTAATAGTTATGGGTAACACTGGCAAAAGATGAGACAGGCCTTTGTCCAGCTGTGGACTGATTTAGGCTCGGCTGCTGCTGCTGATGATGATAATGATGATAATGATGATGAAATCTTTAACATAAGCTTCTACACCTTGTCCTCGAAATGCTCTCGTCATTGCTGGTATTTTAACTGAATCATATGTTTTTTCAGTAATCTATAAATGCCATGCACAAAGGTTTCTTGTATTTGGAAGTTTCCCAGTCGCTTGAGTATACGTTCTGTTAGACAGTAATCACTGCGAGTTACGACAATTCTTCCATTAAAGCAGTTCACGCCACTATGGTATTAAAAAATACTTCAGACATTTTTTTCTGTATCTTTGCCATCATTATCAACTTCATCTGCCATGAACACATGCACAGACTCCATCTCATTACCTCACCCCACCTCTTTTCCCTCGTTTCCAGTTTTAATACTTTTTCTCTACTTGCTTGCAGCTCTTCATCATCATTTTTTCCACACCACCATGTCGTCCACACGCCTTTTTATCACCACCCCTTCCTATCGCATCATTAGCTTAGGCCTGCTTGTTGCCTTCGTTCCCATCGTTATCACAAGTCATTTTCTCCTCATTTCTCTTGACCATGCTTCATTCCACATTAACGTCTCAACCTCATTTTTTTTTTAAATATCGCTTCCTACCTCTATATCATAAGCTGTTTGGAATTTTTTCTGTCTCCTTTTAATCATTATTCTCCTTCTCTTTTTGCTTGTTTTCGCCACGTTTCTTTCAATCTACCACCATCTCAGCAGTTACTTCAACAAACAAGGGATGAGGCTATGGCACACTTAATGTTTGACTTAACTCATATATCTGATAGAGGTAAATGTAATCTTGTTGTTTTTAATGCATCAAAAACCCAGTTCTTCATCATTCGACCCTTCAGAATCTACCACAGGATTATTGACTAATTTCTAACAATACCCAACTCAATCCTGCATCATCTTTGAACATACTTAGGGTTCGATTTTCTCGGGATTTTTCCGGAAAGTTCATATTACCTCTCTTGTAAACTCTGCCTCCAAGAGATTAGGTGTGCTAAGCTGAGTCCTTGCCTTCTTTACATCTGCACAATTGTTGACTTCATACACGGGTTTTATTCTTCCCCGTGTAGGGTACAACGCTTATGTGCTGGGAGGCTCCACGCAGACGGCTCTTCTCAATAACGTTGAGGCAAAGGCTTTTCGTCTCATTAACTCTCCTCCTTCTAGTGGCATCCTTCAACCTCAATCTCTGCACCGAACTGTTGCATCTTTAATTCTTCTCTATCCTTACTTCATTGGTCGCTACTCCTTTAATATGTCTGTTTGCATCCCTCCACTACGACGGCGGGCACGTAGCATCCGCCTAGCAGCAAACTCCAATCCATTTTCTGTTTAACTCTCCAACGCAAGAGTTAACCGTTACTCCCAGTCCTTCATGTATACAACCGGTCAGCTCTGGAACTGTCTTCCTCTGTCTGTATTTCATATTGCCTATGACCTGTAGCCTTTTAAACGCAATGTGTCCAGGCATCTCGACATGAATGGATCTTGAATTTGGCTTTCTATTGACTTGTTTTGTTTCTTCTTGTAAAGAACAATTTGCGGACTTCTAGCCCTTGGTTCCTTTTTCTTTACATAAAAAAATAATCTACTCCATTCCACATCTTTTCCTCTACCTTTCACATCATTATCTTTTCCATCTTTCTTTTCTGCCATCTCATTTTTTTCTTTATATATCCCTCTCTTCCATTTTCTCTCCTCGATTGCTCTTCGTCGTATTTTAACTCCCTTGCCCCATCTAGTCTTTTCCCTCTTCCAATTTTTTCAGTTTTCATTTTCACTTCATCTTATCTGTTTCCTTTGTTCTATAATCATCATTCTTTTTCTTTCACACGACCAGCTCGTCCATACTTCTTTATATCACTTCGTCGGCCAAGTTCCATTTTCTTCCTTCTTCCACTCTCTTCTCTTGTTCTTCAGGATCATTCAGTTCGCTCCATTATCTCATTACAATTTTTTTTTTCTTAATAAATCACGACTTCCTTCACTGTCATCGCTACCATTTCTTTCACCTATTCTTCCATTTGCGCCTTTATCTGTGCGTCTTTCTCCTAGCATGCTCATCAACATCACTTTCTCACACCACCTACCCAGAAAAATTCATGTCTTAGAATTTAGCGTTCCCTTGAATACCCAGTTCCTCCAGTCCCAAGTAACTTTTGATTTCTCTCTTCGTACTCTAAGCCATCATCTCATCAGTCCTTATCATCACCTATTTCTTTCTCCTCATCACTTTTTCTCTCTAATTAGCTTCTCTAATTATTTCCCTTTCCATTCTTTCTTTCAGTCTGTCTGTCTGTCTGTCTGTCTCTCTGTCTGTCTGTCTGTCTCTCTCTCTCTCTCATTTGCTGTTCATCAGTTTTTACAGCATCATTCAATTCTCACTCTTGCATATATTCACCTCCTGTCTCAGGAAAGCCTTATCATTATTCCTCTTCTCCTCATTCATATCCTCTTCCTTCTCACTTCGTTTCTTCACAGTCATTTTATCATACCACCATCTCATCCATTACTCCTTATATCGCTTCCTCTTCTGGTATTATCATGTTCGATCCCACAACCTGTTACTCCTTTCCCATCTTTATCCTCTTATTTCTCTCATCTAATTCCAAAAATTATCGTCTCATCCTTTCTTTTATATACTTTCATGTCTGTCTTTAAGTTAATTATATACGTTTTCACCTAATTATTTTGTCCATCCTCCTTTTATTTAACTTTTTGTTCTTATTCATGTGTTCTTCATCTCCATCCATATTTTTTTCCTCCATCCCATCCAACCCCATTTTTACCCTTCCCATACCCGTTTTCTCCTTTTCAACTCATACTTTTTATTATTTTCCCTCCTTTGCTGTTCATTACCGTATTTTTCACACAATACTGCACACAAGTCCACGGTAAAGCAACCAAAACATTTATTTAGTAGGAACATTAGGTGTTAGTGAATGGGTGTGAAGCATAGGAGGACTGCCGGTCTCAGGAAACGGGTATTAAGTCTCTGAAAACAGGCTGAGAAGTCTATGGCCAACATCATAACTAACTAAACTAATTGATTAACAAAAAACTAGCCAACCAAGAAAGTATATAAATAAGTAAATAAAGAAAAGTAAACCTTAATACTACTTACCTTCCCACATCATTTGCTGTTCCTTTTTCTTACCGTGCCCCTTTCCCGCATTCCAAGTTTTATCTCTTCGTCTTCTTTCCTCGTTTGCACTTCGTCTTAACTTTTTTCACTCTGTCATCCCATCAACACTTCTTTATGTCACTTCTGCCAGTCCTGGCCGTACCTTTTCTCAGTGATTTGTTTTCCGATTCACTTTTATGTCATTAACTTTCTCCTCGTTTGTTCATGGCTTTTTTTGCGCATAGCAGGCTTAAACATTCTGCCTTAGATTACTCTCTCTCTCTCTCTCTCTCTCTCTCTCATATCGCTATTCTTCCCTCACACGTTACTTCCTTACACATTTATACATTTTTCCCTTTCTTTGCTCTTCATCATAAATTCTTTATATCCTCGGGCCACCCATTATCTCAATGTTACTTCCTCTTTTTCAGTCTCATCATTTCACCTTTCCTCTACCATATCTTCATCTTACGTTCCATGTATATTTCATTAGTTTTTTACTTAAAACTCTCAGGTTCCAACTACTTTCTCTCAGCATAATAAAATGACCTGGTGACAACTGCATTAGAATACTATACTCCGTTTTTTTTTTTTTTTATTGAGGCGAAGATGCACTTGACTGATTGATGATGACTGGCTGAATGCAACATGTCCAAAAAATATTTACCAACCCAAATTTCCCCCTCAGATATTTGTTGTCAGTTAATAATGCTAGATTATGAAGTAATGTTGCAACAATCACCAATATGTCAAGTGCATCTTCGCCTCGATAAAAAAAAAAAAAAAAAAAAACGAGTATAGAGTTTTTCTCGTTATGACAAGCTTAAGAATAACTCTATGACTATTTACACCAACTGTGAGGCTGAAGAAAACCATATCAAGTCAACTGTAATACTGTAGAGTAATCAAGTTGTCCCAAGCAAGAGAGCGTTGATTTCCCATTTTCTCTCACACAACCATCTGAATCATATTTCATGATACCACTTCCTCTTCCAATGTAATCACTGTTTTTCTTATACTGTATTAATATCTTTTATCTTTCCGTGTTCTCGTTTCCTCTTCATCTCTTCATTTCACCCCATCATCCCATCCACACCTCGTCTTCCTTCAAGTACATCATCATATCCCCTCCTCCTCGGCTCGTCCAAAGCTCTAATTACAATTTCCAAACTCCTCTTCTCATTCCTCCATGACTACCTCTTTCAACTCGCAAACTACCTCTCTCCCCTTCCTTTTTGCCTCCCCCTCCTATCTCTCTCTCTCTCTCTCTCTCTCTCTCTCTCTCTCTCTCTCTCTCGTATGGCTGCCTTCCCAGTCACCGAGCCACTCCTGCCTTTACCTTTTACCCAGCCGGCTCCCCTCACCTTTACCGTGTCTTTTTGTCTGGGCCTTCACTACCCTGTTCCCTCTCTGCCATTACCGCTGCTCTCTCCCTGTCATCACCGCTGCCTCCCCTCCAGACCATCACTGAGTCCTTACACAAAAGCCTCTCTCCCTCACCCTCCTCACAGTTTCACAACGCCACCGCACCTGTTAAGTTTAAGCACCGCCTACTTATCACTAGGCCCCTTTGAAAGTGTGGAGGCTTTTGTATTTTGTTTTCGCTGCACTCCGATCGGTTTATTCAGTTCATGGGAGACCTCTGTAAATGAAATGCTCAGAAACAATGGAAGAAACTATATCCACATACTAAAGTTATTTTTCACTGTGAGGACACAGCATTTTGGGGCCTATCGTACGGGAAGAGGGCTCAGGTCGGACCGAAACTGTTGTATCTAAACAGTGAACATAATTTAAGTATGTGGATAGAATTTGCTCCACATTTTAAAATACATTAGCAAAACTATTGATTAACCTCTCAGTATTATAATGACATGCTTATATGTTTTATTCTAGTAATCATCAGACGATTCTGTTCAACTTAAAATAACACGTTTCCAGTGAAGGGAGCAGGGACAGCCATGCTTAATCCTTTCGCAGTTGCTTCTTGCATAATTAAGGGTTTACACACATATGCTTTCCTCCCTTCAGTCATGCAATTCCACTCCATCCCATACTCCCTTCTCTTCCTTCACGCAGGGGGACAATTCAGATTTATTCCTGCTGTTATCTGACTTGTTTATTCTGATGCAGGAGAGCGGTCTAACAGAGAATGGGTTAATTCATAATTCCTCCAGTTTGAAGAGTCTTTGAATGTATAGAGATGAATGCAATTAAAAAAAAAAAAAGGTCTTCACCACAATTTGAGTGATTTGAGGGTGGCAATGCTATGATAACATTCAGACTAGCATCGTAACCCAGACGTCCTGAGTTCGATTCCCTGGCCGACCACAGTACTTTTGGGTAGGATCTCAATTGACCCGGTCTGTTAGCCACCTAGAACTAAAAATTGGGACCTGGATATAAAACAAAGCTTGCATGGCGCAGTCTGGGGGAATGTTTGGGTGCTTTCCTTCTCAGTCACACAGTTACACGTTTGTGAGTGTCTCTTTCCCCTAAAATAGTGCCCACGTAGGTTGGTTTAAGCCCCAACACTACTTCCTTCAACAAAAATTTGCTTCCTCACAAACTACCTCTTCCTCTGTACTGATCCTCCTTCAAATTTGGTGATAAGCCCCGAAATATCTTTTATCTTTTCCTTCTGGGACACAGGAGGCGTTAACACACACACACACACACACACACACACACACACACACACACACACAGTGGCGAGGTTGATAGAGCACTCAACTCCTAATCCAAGTGCCCCTTGTTCAAGCCTCACTTAGGCCGCGCTCCTTGCGTGGGTGAGGTGAGCTCTCACTTGCCAAGTGTAGATCAAGGCGCGCTGTGGTGGAAGACCCGCAAGTGTTCAAGACTCAGCGGGGTAAACATTAGATGATCTGTCCCAGTGTGCTTACGACTCACTCAAGCCTCAGTGAGGCTTGGTAATGTGTCGGGGCATCTCAGGAGCAGCCAGGGTCAGCGTGTTGACCCTCCGTCCCTTAGTTTAAGGACTTGGAAGCATATTCAGTCACTGGCTGTTAAGAAAAACATAGCAAAGAAATTAAAAATAATAATAATAATAATAATAATAATATTAATAACAATAATAATGACTATAATGATAATAATTAATGATATCAACATTAAATATTTTCATATTATTATCATCATCATCATTTTTATTATAATAATTATTATTATTATAACTATTATTATTATTATTATTATTATTATTATTATTATTTCTGCTACTACTAAACCCGCAGCTGTCAAATCAAGGGCCCTCTACCAATCACACACACACACACACATACACACACACACACACACACACACACACACACACACACACACACAGTGTTCACCCCATTCTGCAAGTAGTAAAACAAAGGTACTTTCATCACGCACGATACACCCACACGGCCAGTCATTATTGCCTGTATTCCTGGACAGTATATTTTAATGTAGGTTCTCGTGCATGTATTAACGTGGACGGCGAGTACAACTTCCACTGTGGGAATGAGCTGAAAGTTATGCTTGTGGTTGTGCTTGATGCGTGTGGTAGCTGTGGTTAAGGTTTTATGTGCGGTTATCGTGGCTGACGGTGGGTATTATGGTAGTTGTGGTTAGCTTGGTTCTTTGGGTAACACAGTCAAGGCCAAAAGTTCGCCTTGCATTCCGCTGCGTTTGCTTCACATGTTGTGCTTATCTGTCGCACTCCTCCTTTATGCACTATTATCAAAGGGAATCACCTGTAGACAGAAAAATATAACAGGAATTTTCAGTTCGATTAGTAATATTAGCCACCACTGAATTGGAGAATTTAAAGAGTGAACTAACTGAAACCTTGTCACTGATATTACCTGATTCACACACACACACACACACACACACACACACACACACACACACTATATATATATATATATATATATATATATATATATATATATATATATATATATATATCTATATCTATCTATCTATATCTATCTATCTATCTATCTATCTATCTATATATATATATATATATTTATCCATCATCCAATCCTACATTGCCCCACGAGGAGCGCATGAGCCTGGGTCCGGGCACCTGGTCCTGACATTTAAGATGAGAGTGACCAGCCTCACTCATCCCTGACTGGCATTACGTGAGCAATGAACCCCAACCAACCCTTGGATATAAACCTTCACCGGCTCAATCCGATTGGAGCACAATAATTACCTACTAAACCACCAGGCGCCAAAATTTTGTTATATGGTTACCACTCAGCGTAGTAAATAGTTTCCTGGTGTACAGGAAACCATTTGGCTTGTCATTCAGTGTAGAGTCACCCATATGCAGAAGGAAAAGGAAAGAATGAAAGAATGAAAGACAGAAGAGGGAGTGTAAAGTCATCCGTAGGCAGAAGGACGAGGAAAGAATGAAGGAAAGAAAAATAGAAGAAGATGAAAGGAAAGAAGGATGGAGGAGAAGACAGGGCAGACACCTGAGAGCAGCACTACATTGAGTGTGGATGGTGAGTGCCCCCACCTACCACAAAAATAATAATTTGGTTTTACGCCAGGTATCCCCGAAGGGCTAAAGCGTTGCCCCTGTGTAGAGGACTTTTGGACTGGAGCATGTAGCATTTTATGACCGGATGCCCTTCCTGATGTCTACCAATGACCCTTGGGTGGATTCGATCCTCCGACCCATTCGTCAGAGCAGAGCGCTCTAACCCCCTGAGCCACGGCTGCTACACTTATATATATATATATATATATATATATATATATATATGTTAGGAATTCGTATTATAATTACAAATCATAATAGATAGATAGATAAATAGATGGATGGACGGAGCTCCAGGCAAGCCTGGGAAAGGGAAATGATCTTGCAAGTTAACTGAGGAAATGTTGACAATACACAGGAAATAGCAAGTCAGGGGATGATATAGGCAGTGTGTCAGCGAGATAGCATACGAACAAAGCCTAGTGACCATACACACACATACTCACACACAGGTTTCTAGAACTTTCCAACCACAGTGTAACACACGTGACACGACCCCTGCTTCACCAGAATTTAGGAAGCAGAGCTCAGAAGGAGGCTAGCATTAGAACCGACAGGTAGTGGAGAGAGTGAACAAGAAGAGGGGCCCAACTAGACTTACTTATTATATTGTCTCTGTAAGACATACCCTGCTCAACTTAGATTTTCTCTGAAGATAATAAATTAAGATCAACTCACCGTATTCATTTTTAATTCCTACTACAAGAATTGAGAGTGACATTTGGTGGCCAGCGAATCTACGGACATCATCTCCGAAGAAAAAGCGAATTTCTACAAAAGCAGGCAAGACTCTACAAGATTAGCTTCAGTTCTACAGTGAATTCCTACAAAATACAGCCTACAAGTCTACAAAACAACTCTATAATCTTGACATAGCTTCAAGCAGCAGCAAGAAGAATAAAAAACAAAGCAAGCAAAGAAAAAGAAAGACCAAAGCAACAAGCACACAAAACCCCAACACTCTCTCCCGCCTACCTCCATCGCTGACGCAGAGGTCAAGACACACAGCAAAACACCAGAGCCACATTTATAACGCGTCTTACTCACCTTTCTTCACCCAGGTTACGCATTGCTCCTCATTTACTCACCACAGCTACCAATGTGGGAAGCCGATGTCACCATGTGCTGAGATGACATCACAACGCGAATTTGCTGACATAGGGCCACGCCAAGCAACGTGTGACTGACACCAGGCACTTCTCACCCACTACTCATTACTCATTATTCACGTAGCTTCTACTCATACTCATTTATTTCCACTGTATTGAGTTGGAAATTCGACGTTCTATGCTGAGGTTTGCCTGTGACAGCTGTTAACCACCACAAGCACCAGGCCATGGAATTTCCTGAGTAATATCGTCCATCAACACAGCACTAGAATTATCAAGAGATCTTCAATCAACCCCGCATTTTTCCTCCGAGATCGACAGTTGCATCGACACGCCTCTACGATCTGTATCAAGTGGGTGAAATTATACTTACTCATTTCTTCTCAGTGCTAAAATTAGGTATATTCAACTCCTTTACTTATTTCTATATATACACTTATGCACTCACTATCTATCATTAATTACAACTCATTTACTCACCTATTTAGTTAGGACATAAATAAAAAAAGGCGTATTTCATAACACCATGTCTTAATGACAGGGATATTTTCGCCACCACACACGTTAATACCAGATAAAACACAATTAGCTCCAACAACAGATTCACAATTAGGAGAGCACCAAGGCAACACACCCATTATACAAACCTCAACACAAAATAAAGATCAAGAAACAAATACGTCAGTTCCAGATGATGAGTGGGAAACCCCCTCTGACGAAGTAAGTGAGGACTTTGTCACTGACTTGCACACGTATGCCATTACACTTAACAGGGTTCACCGTTCCAGCCGAATATATTCCACCATTCCCTCACTCAACGATAAACAAGTCCAAGTTAAATTAACAGAGCAAAAAGTGAAAATGAATAACGAAACAAATACCGCGGATCAAACATCCCCACCTCATATATATGTTTACCATGAAGATAAAACTGCCCCAGAATTCTCTGGCACAGAAAAAGATCGTATTGACGTCATTTCATTGGTCAGTCAGTGCGAACAAATGTTCATCAAGCACCACATACTCGATGAACAAGAGAAAATTGCCATTTTTTCATCTTGCATAAGCCAGGAAAGATGTCCAGCAAGCAATTTGTTGATATCAGACAAGCTCCTCAAGGCTAGGACATATGATGAATTTAAAATTTAATTTTTGAAGAAATTTTCTGGAGGTATGAACTTCTTGCCAGGTATAATTCCAGAATTACATAAGATTGTAGATCTTGTAAGGGAGCACACTACAAACCATGTGCTCAGTGAAATAACTGCTGATGTCTCCACAATCAAAAGAACATTGTTAGTTACTTTGGAAAACTCAAATTGGATAACAGATGATTGAAAGATGTCCCCAGACCTCGTTGTGGACATCATTGGTTATGTAGCTGCCTTGTGTAAATTACCTGATAGGACCCTTAAGATCGCCAAGACGATCGCGTACACCCCAGGCATGTGCTTACTAGACTTAATGAACGAAGTAGAGATGCAGTGCAGTAAAGCAGGTATGGTCGACACACCTGCACATTTTAGTAGAATGAGAGTACCTGAGACAGTATGAGCTGTGAAAACATCTACACCGACCCCAAACAGAGAACAAAATCGATCGCGACCCGAAAGCAGGCAGAGCAAACAACCAAACGTGACGAGGGTTCGATCACAAACACCAGGCTACAGGCAGTTTCATAAGTTTTCGCGCAGCCCGAGCAGATCTCGCGCCATAAACAACACTACATATGAGAAGTCACCTCGTAGGTCACAGTCAAGAGATAGGTCCATTCTATGTCATTACTGTGCAAAACCAGGACACACAAGGTATGAATGCTTTATCAAAACAAAAGAGGATAGACAAAAGACACAAGGATTTAGTCCTTACTGTAGGCATCATAGATACCAAGGGCACTGGACCAGTGACTGCAAAAACAGTAGAAAAAATTGTGTCTATGTTCAAATCGGGGGAAGATCAAATCATGACAAAAAACGAACAAACGTAAAGAAAAGCAAGTCTACAATTCACATAGGAGGCATGTTGGGAAATGAGTGTATCTTGATACCAGCTGTATGTGAGGATCAAAACGTTTCCTTATTTTTAGACACAGGCTCTCCAGTGAACTTAATAACACAAGAAGAAATAAATAGAATTTTTAAAAATAAGAAGAAAGTAACTTTTCTGGAAGAAGCTGATTTAGATTTACAAACGGTAGATGGAAAAAAAAATTACAGTGAAAGGTATGATAAGGTTAAATATCAGTTTCACAGAGACTACAAGACCATTCTCTGCATTTTTCTATATCGTTGAAAACTTAGCAATTAAAGCGCATATGTTACCGTGAGAGCAGAGAACATAGTTATACTCCCACAAATGAATAGAATAGACTTTGACAATGAATTCATAGAGGAAATACCATCAGATCCCTCACCGATTAGTAAAAGAGAACCAAAAAGAATTGGTAATATTAAAAGCTTAAACAAACATACACAAACAGATGAGTGTATAGATCCACTCCCACTACCAGCCCCCGCCTCCAGAATTAGTGACCCAGATAACAGTACTGATTTATCAGTTTTTCCAGCCCATTTCACCAATGATTTAGTTATACCACCTAATTCCTATATGAAAGTTACCATAAAGAGCAAATTACGGAATAGTACTGTTCTTGTCTTAGAAGAATTATGTAAAGTAAAGGGATTGTCAGTAGAAAACGCATTATGTCAAATGAAAGACGAAGGGCAAACTCAGATATTCATAATTAATCACATGAATGGGGAAGTTCAGTTGAAAAAGGGGACTTGCATAGTTAATATTGAAAAATGTTCCGCCCCTGTGATGGAAATAGTTATAGCTGAAGTGACAAGTAAGATAAAATCTACGGATAGAGAAAGCATAAAAGAGAATTTAATTCACTCAGGTGAATTTGATGAAGAAAATGATTTGTTAACCCTGCTGGAAACACACAGGGACACCGTAGCATTACCCGGAGAACAAGTAGGGTGTACTAACCTGATTAATCACAAGATTAATGTGCACCCAGAAACACCACCAATTTTCGTACCAGCCTACCGCATCCCATACTCCCAACGTACACTTTCAAATCAGTATGTCGATGAAATGTTAAAACTTGGAATTATTGAGCCAGTCTCCCCGTGGAATGCCCCATTATACTTCGTGCCCAAATGAAATGGAGAAATGCGTGCGGTAGTAGATTACCGTAAACTAAACAATCACACAATCCCAGACCGATTTCCCATGCCATTGCTAAGCAACGTTCTACAGAATATTGGACATGAGAATAACATATTCTCAACCATCGATCTACTAAATGGCTATTATCAAATACCGGTTGCAGAGGAGTCACGTAAATACGCTGCCTTTTCCACAAACAGAGGCCACTATCAATATACAAGGATGCCGATGGGACTGAGGACAGTCCCAGGCACATTCCAGCGTCTTATGAATTACGTATTGTCCGGAATTTTAGGACAAGGAATATTTGTTTATCTTGGCGATATTATAATCGCAACGAAGAATATTAGGGATCATCTCAAGAAATTAGACTTACTCTTACAACAGCTTAGTGATGCTGGTTTAAAAATTAAGCTTTCTAAATGCAAATTTTGCTTTAAGGAAATAAATTTCTTAGGCCACAAATTAAGTTCTAGTGGTATTCACACCACTGATGACAAAATACAGGCAGTGAGAGATTTTCCTGAACCCACTACGACTGACGAAGTTAGACAATTTTTAGGTCTAGCTGGGTACTATAGGTCATTCGTACCACAATTCTCTCATATAGCTTTTCCTCTATTCCAACTACTCAAAAAAGATGCTATATTCCAATGGGAAGAAGAACAAAAAAGGGCATTTAACAATCTACAAATTAATCTAACAAATGCACCTTGTTTAGCATATCCGGATTACACAAAATCATTTCTTATTTGTACAGATGCATCAGTTAAAGGATTAGGGGCTGTACTGATGCAGGAAGATAAAAGAGGAAAGAATCAACCAATTGCATTTGCCAGCAGACAAACAAAAGGTGCAGAGAAAAATTATTGCACTACAGACTTAGAGGCACTTGCAGTGGTTTTTGCATTACAAAAGTTTCGAGATTTGGTATATGGTTACGAAATCCACTTATACACCGACCATAAACCACTAGTGGGTATGTTTAAAGAAAAACTCCTTTCTGGGAGGAGAGCAAGATGGAAATGTACGAGTACAGTTGAAAACTACAATGTACAAATTCTTTATAAACAAGGTAAAACGAATATAGTAGCTGACGCATTATCTAGGAACCCGAACACAATTCAGGTCGCGGCATTAGATCTCAAAGGAAATATCCCAAAAAAACGATGATATCGCAAAAGCACAAAGACTTGACCCAATATGCTCTAAAGTTATATACAAGTTAGAAAGTGGAGATGACATACAATTACCCAAACTGCATGTTCCACTCGAACAATTCACATTGGTCAATAATACATTATACAAGATTAACTCTAAACAACCAAAACGCCAAAGAAATACTAACCAGTTGGTAGTACCTAATGACATGATACCCCAAGTATTACGAACGATACACGATAGCCCACATGCAGGACATCCTGAAAAGGATAAGACATTCAGACAAGCCCAACTGTTATATTACTGGCCTTCATTACGAAAAGATATAAACAATCATATAGACAGATGCGAATCATGTGCAAAACACAAAGGATACCCAATCACACCAGCACCGATGGGTAATTACCCTGTACCACATCAACCATGGGAAGTTGTCGCTGTTGATTTACTCAGGATGCCATTATCATACATTAATAACCTATACCTATTCGTAGCAACGTATCATTTTTCCCGTTATGTCATTTTAGCTCCAATTAAAGATAAGAGCAGAGACAATAGCAAAGGCAATAACAGATAATGTAATATGTCGCTTTACTACCCCAAAGGTACTAATAAGTGATAATGGAGGAGAATTTAATTCTGAAATCTTACAAGAAATATGTAAACAATACAACATCAAAAAGATTAACGTTTTAGCCTATCACCCAGTAGTAGAGAGACAAAACAAAAAAGTATTAGATGTGCTACGACACATTCTCAGTGGAAATTATGCAAGCTGTGATGATTGGATTCCTAGTGTAGAAGCCTCAATTAATGGATCTATAAATAAATCCATAGGTGACACACCACATTTCATTATATATGGGACAGATAAAAAACTACCATATGAGCTCCTAGAAGGTGACAGTCTGCCCATATACAATTACGATGATTAAACTCCGTTTACGTGAATTCCACGATATACGCAAAAGAGTCAAAAAACAATTAACGATGTCCAAGGAAGAAATGACGGAGGGATTTAACAAGAAGGCAAGAGATTCACCTATTAGCTTAGGAGACATTGTTTATGGTATCATTCATACGAGAGACAATAAATTATCCCCAAAATTTGAGGGCCCATACAGAGTAATTAACATAAAAGCAAACAAAGTTTTAATTAAGTCATTGTCAACTGGCGAAGAGAAACAAGTTCATATTGACCATTTAAAACGAGTTTCAAGGGAATTATCCAATAATTATTCAGCATCGGATACAACCGAACAGGCGAACGTACCTCAAGAAACCAAGCAAGAAAACAACAATGATTACAAAAAGAAATTAAGGTCATATACAAACAGTCAAACATAGGTGCAACTGTTCCAATAAAATCTACAGTACATCATTTACGAGAATTAAATATCCATTTAAACTCCTTCTATAAATGAAATAACAATCAATCGTAACGCACATCATCACTATCATCGACCACAGCATGACCATATTAGGAAATTAATAGATTTTTTTTTTTCGGTAGGTAGCGATGAAGGGACTTATGCTATGGATTCTCCTCTACATAGCAAGAGGATATGCGCACTTAGACCCCCAACACATAGTACGACAAGGATGCCTCATAGCACCAACGGCCACAACTTCAATCGTAAAAGACGTCATGAGTACTGAAATAAGTCTAGATTACTTGTATGAATTACCTTCTTATCTAGAAAATCTCGCGAAACCCATGCGAACCCTGGACTTCATGATAGGAAGCTATGTTTCACAAGCACATAACACAAAGGAAGTGAATGAAATAGTGAAGTTAGCGAAATGGAAAATAGAACAGGCAAAGTCAACTATGCTCATCATGATCCAAGCTCCCATCTAATGGAACGGAGGTATTGAGCGACAGGAACAACATCACACGTACTCGCCAAAAGCGCGGTTTGTTCGACCTGGGTGGCGCAGTTCTTGGGAACATCTTTGGATTGGCTACAGAGGATGACCTTAAAGAAATAAACAACAAATTTAATAAAATAGCTCAGGTACTAACATACCAAGATAAATTCATCACAGGACATAACTCAGCAATGAAGACAATTGTGAAAAATCTGAAAAAGGCAGAAAACATAGCTCTCGAAAGTGTAGATAAAATAAATGAAATGGAAGGTAACATAACAATTTTCCAACACTTCTCCATCATCACGGAACATATTGACACGATTCTACTACAATTAGACGACACTAGAGTTCGTTACAGGGCACTTATGCAAGGAATTTCGAATGCTGGTGATGGCAAGATCACAATTGACTTACTCCCAGTTCATGAGCTACGTCAGATAATTAGTCAAGGCATACATAAACAAAAATTGAAGCCTTTGTTCCGAAGTAGGGAATTCATGCAATATTTCCCATATTTAGAAGCAACACTAACACCAACATCAGTAGTAGTTCATGTACCATTCATAACTGACGGCCTGTTCACAGTATACCAAATACATCCCTTCCCCTATAAATATAACAACACTTTGGTCATCATCAACATCAACACAGACACCGAACTCATCATGGTCTCCAAGAGACGGAACACTGTCACTTTCGCAAGTGAATCAACGATGGAACGAAAGTGCCGCACATCCTTACGTGCTGTTCATCTTTGTCCTGCGTACATTTTCACGTTTCAGCCTACTGATACAGTCCCTTGTGAAATGGCTATCATCAGAAATAACAATATTCATAATCATTGCAACTTCACTTTTGCTCCAGATAAGCTTGTACATCATCAACGCATCGGACACTCACAGTTTTTTTATTTCACTCATAACACATCAGTTTACATAGTCTGTCCAGATATACCACCATCTCATACTTCAGCCTCAGGATTATACATAGCACCAGACTACTGTGCGGTATTTACACCAGCCATGTCTATTTTATCCACCATCAATCACTACGCCATCCTCAATCATACACACAAACATTTCCACCCACTGCCTGATATGGACCTAAACATGAGCACAAGTATTAAGTTGACTCCACCAAAGTTTGAAACTATGCAACTGATCAATGAAACAATGAAGCCCTGGGAAGATTTGAGTTTGAGTATGTTCAACCCATATTATGTGTATAGCCCAGCACTAGTGTCTTTATAATCTTCTGCATTGTATTTGCAGTACTGCTGTTCGCAATGCACAGAATGCATGCAAGAATTGCAAATTTGGAGTCAGTATTTAGTGGGGGGAGAGTTAACATCTAAGTTAACCCCCCTGAATGAAGTGTACATATTTTGTATATAGTATTAATTATGTATATATATATAAAATACAAAGAAGAATGACCTATGATATAGAAGTATGGCATACCAGTACCATTATCTTTAAATGAAATATTAATAACTCTTACCATAATCTTAATTTTAAACTTTTTTTTTTTCTTGCATGTATGCATTTCACTACAATAACCCATGTACATACTGTATTACAGTTAAATAGTTTACCTTTAGTGCGTTTATTCAGATATGTATACAACTTGTTTAAAATGTAATATTACTGAATCATTGCAATTTACTATGAATATTATATGTATACAATATTATAATCAATATTATGTACTAATAGATTAGCATATGTCAATATTGATTGCTGTCGGAGAACCTTAGCGGCATGGCCGAGCAATGTTAGGAATCCGTATTATAATTACAAATCATAATAGATAGATAAACAGATGGATGGACGGAGCTCCAGGCAAGCCTGGGAAAGGGAAATGATCTTGCAAGTTAACTGAGGAAATGTTGACAATACACAGAAAGTAGCAAGTCAGGGGATGATATAGGTAGTGTGTCAGCGAGATAGCATACGAAAAAAGCCTAGTGACCATACACACACATACACACATACTCACACACAGGTTTCTAGAACTTTCCAACCACAGCGTAACACACGTGACACGACCCCTGCTTCACCAGAATTTAGGAAGCAGAGCTCAGAAGGAGGCTAGCATTAGAACCGAAAGGTAGTGGAGAGAGTGAACAAGAAGAGGGGCCCAACTAGACTTACTTATTATATTGTCTCTGTAAGACATACCATGCTCAACTTAGATTTTCTCTGAAGATAATAAATTAAGATCAACTCACTGTATTCATCTTTAATTCCTACTACAAGAATTGAGAGTGATATATATATATATATATATATATATATATATATATATATATATATATATATATATATATATATATATATATATATATATATATATATATATTATGTGTGTGTGTGTGTGTGTGTGTGTGTGTGTGTGTGTGTGTGTGTGTTTTGCCTATCTGGTTTAGGTAATTATTAAGTAGTTACGGTTATTATAGTATTTCTGGATTACGTGGTTGTAGGTAGTGGTGGTTTGTGTGGTAATATTGGTTAATGTGCTGATCGTGAAAGCTGTCGTTATTGTGGTTGTTTTGGTAGTTGTAATAACTATGAGACTTTTGACTGTTTCAATAGTTATGTTATTCTGATAGTAATGTTTGTTTGCTACTGTTGTGCTAGTTGTGGTTGCTGTGGCATTTCTGGGTAAGGTGGCTTTTATGGCAGTTGTTATGGTTGTGGTTGGTGCTGTTGTAGTTGTGGTTGAGGGCAGGAAGTGTGGCTACGGTTGGTCAAGCAATAGTTTTTTAGCCAGAGGCTGGAACCATTGAATAGAGAATCTCATCCCAGGAATAACTGAGGAAAAAAAGGCACACCACGATCTGTTACTTCCCTCTGTTCGATGACGTAATTCATTAGTTCATGTTTGACGCAAACAAGCGATGTTGATAAGGTTACTAGAGAGTGTTTGGAGTGCTGAAGTTAATAATGAATAAATCTAACCCAGTTATTTAAAAATGTTTCTTCTGAACTGAGTACAATGGTCTAGAGATTACAATAACGAAATATATAAATAATACGTCACAGGATTTATTGGGTTAATTTCTGGATGCCTGGCCATACTGCGTTTTAGAAAATGAAGTATGATAAGCAAAGGAAAATACATATTAAGAAGAAGTGACCAAAGTTTCATGACGAATTAAGATTATCATTAAATTCTTTCACTGTAAAGCTGGAAAGAAAATTTATGAGAGTGCGTTGCCTGATGGGTGTTACTGCTGAAACAGCGATAACTGAGGAAGAGATAGAGCACTTCCAATGAAGAAAGCGAGGATGAAGGGAGTCAGTAAGAGGAGATGATGAGACCAAAACGCACTGCTATCAACCCGTTCAGAAGAGCTGTATGTGATGAGTGTCCTCTCACATAACAGTAGCACACTACATGTAATGTCACATGGGCAATGAAAGTACGAGCTCTGTTTAACACAGCATATCTCTGAGTTGCAGATTTTGCAGGGAGGTAAAGTGAACTTTCTATGATATCCCAGAATAAAGTTAAACACCTAGGATCTTGAGAGATCATCAAGGGCCAATCTATTTACTACTGTCTAATATGAGATATTCTTGTTGGAGTTTCGGGGTTAAAAGATGGAGAAATTGAGTTTTTACGCATTAAAAATAACCAAATTTCTTTTACCCTAATTTGAAACAAATTACCAAATAATAAAAATAAGTGTACCAAAGTCTCATCCGCAATTGTTGAAGTAATTACTCTGATGAACACTGAGACATAAGTGGATAATTGAAGGATGGAGTCATCAAGTAAATGAGTTAATAGAGCTAGATGTGCAGGACATATCAGTAATTAATATAATATACTGTATATATATATATATATATATATATATATATGAGGAAGAAGGAACCAAAGGCAACGAGCCTGCAAAACTATTCCTCCCAGGAGAAAAACTAAATATAAGAGAGAGCCAAATTCAAGATCCGATCATTTCCAGATGCCTGGACACACTGCGTTTGAAAAACTGGAGATCATAGGAAGTAGGAAATACAGACAGAGGGAGACAGTTCCAGAGCTGACCTGTTGCATAAATGAAGGACTGGGAGTAACGGTTAACTCTTGCATTAGAGAGTTGGACAGAAAAGGGATGAGAGTTTGCTGCCAGACGGGTGCTACGCGCCCGTCGTAGGGGTGGAGGAATGCATGCAGACAGTTCAGAGGAGCAGTGACCATTGAAGTAGCGATAGAAAAGAGATAAAGATGCAACAGTGCAGTGAAGAGAAAAAGGTTGAAGGGAGTCAGTAAGAGGAGGAGAGTTAATGAGGCGAAAAGCCTTTGACTCCACCCTATTGAGAAGAGCTGTATGTGGGGAGCCTCCCCACACATGAGAGTTGTACTCTACACAGGGGCGGATAAAATCCCTGTATAGAGTCAACAATTGTGCAGGGGTAAAGAAGGAACGGAATCGGCTTAGCACACCCAATCTCTTGGAAGCAGATTTTACAAGAGATGTAATATGATCTTTCCAAGACAAGTCCCGAGTAAATGAAACCCCAAGCATGTTCAAGGATGATGCAGGATTAAGCTGAATATTATCAAACATTAGTGGGTATACCTGTGGAAGATTTTGTCGGGTTGATAGGTGCAAAAACTGAGTCTTTGATGCATTAAAAACAACAAGATTATTTTTACCCCAGATAAAGATATGAGCCAAGTCAGACATTAGGTGTGCCATAGCATCATCCCTTGTTTATTGAAGTAACTGCTGAGATGGACGTTGTGGGAATCGAATGGAAAGGTGAAGGGTGGAGTCATCAGCGTATGAGTGGATAGGGTTAGATGTACAGCTTGGAAGATCATTGATGAATAAAAGGAAGAGAGTTGGTGATAGGACAGAGCCCTGAGGAACACCACTGTTAACCCGCCCCGTCCCGACGACGTATGGGTACGTCACCACGATTTGCATTTGCCAGTCCCGGCGACGTACCAGTACGTCGTGCAATTGCAAGGTACCTAATTTGCACAATTTTCAATTTTCGCACGTGATTTTTCGTATGTATACACGGGACACCTTCCTCTATTCCTGTACAAGATACCAAGCAGGGACAATGCCTTACACTGCATAACCTCCCCCCTCCCCCCCTCACGCCATTGTCTTGGCAAAGGACCTGTTACCAGTGACCTGGCTAGTAAAGTTATTCAGGGCCAGAGTGATTCCCCAATCGATGACAATGTGGAGGACAATGTTTACATAGCATTAGAAGAAGAAACAGCCAGAAATAATGATCAGGTAGTGTGGCAAAAATAGGTCAGGTATGGTGATTAGTTAGTGAGTGAAACAATGCTTATAATGCCTTTATTACTGCTTGAAAACCAATATACTGTCATACTACATATACATTCGTACCAAGTAAATAAATAAATACCGTTTATGAGTGGATAAAATAGTTACCCTCCCATAGAACTCGTTTTCTTTGGTGCCAGCATGTTAGAAAACCCACTCAGGTAAGGAGGAACTCCTACCTGGATTGGGCACTTTAAACCTCAGGTGAGCGATTTCTCTATGAATTTTCGATGTTTCTCACCAAAAGCGAAGGTTTTAGCCAAAAAAAAAAAAATCGAAAATACCTCGGGACTGGGGGATGTCGGAGGTGCGGAATACCTCGGGACGTGACGGGTTAATAGATCTAGGAGAAGAACGATGGCCATCTACAACAGCGGCTATAGAACGACCAGAAAGGAAGCTAGAGATGAAAGCACAGATAGAAGGATAGAAACCGTAAGAGGGCAGTTTGGAAATTAAAGATTTATGCCAGACTCGATCGAAAGCCTTAGAGATGTCAAGTGCAATGGCAAAGCTTTCGCCAAAGTCCCGAAAGAAGGATGACCAAGAGTCTGAAAGGTAGGTGAGAAGATCGCCAGTGGAGGGTCCCTGACGGAACCCATACTGACGATCAGAAAGAAGGTTGTGATAGGGAGATGCTTTAAAATTTTTCTATTAAGAACAGACTCGAAAGCTTTTTAGATACAGGATGTTAAAGCAATTGGACGATAGTTAGAGGGTTGGGAATGGTCACCCTTCTTTGGGACTGGCTGAATGAGAGCAAACTTCCAGCAAGAAGGAAAGGTACAAGTTGACAGACAAAGGCGAAAGAGTTTGCCTAGGCAGGGTGTAAGCACAGAAGCACAGTTCTTGAGAACAACAGGAGGGACCCCATCAGGCGATTATGCCTTATTAGTATTGAGGCCTGTGACAGCAGAAAATACATCAGCTAAAGAAATTTTAATGTCAGCCATGAAGAAGTCAGAGATGGGAAGTGATGGAGAAACAGCACCGGAATCATCTAAGGTGGAATTGGAGGAGAAAGTCTGAGAGAAGAGATCTGCTTTATCAGTAGAAGAAATAGCTATCAAGCCATCAGAGTAGAAAAGAGGAGGGAAGGATGATGAGGTAGAGTTGTTAGAAAGGTTTTTGGCAAGGTGTCAGAAGGAGCGGGAAGAAATCGAGTTAGAGAGTTGAGAGCACTTAGTACGGATGAATTTATTTTTAGCAGAGCGAAGAACAGACTTAGCACGATTCCGGGCAGAAACGTAAAAAAGATGTGATTCAGGGGTGGGTTGGCTCCGGTACCTTTTATATGCCCTCTCCTTGTTGCGGACAGCATTAGAACAAGCGTGATTAAACCAAGGCTTTCGTGCATTAGTCGAAGGATATGAGAAAGGAATGTATGCTTCCATGCCCAAAAGAATAACCTCTGTAATGCGCAAGGCACACCCAGATGGCTCCCTGCCACGGAAGCATTAATCATTCCAGGGAAAATCAAAGAAGTACTGCCTGAGGGCCTCCCAGTCCGCAGCTCCAAACTGCCACAGACGACGTTTCTTTGGAGGGTCCACAGGCCGTATTCGAGCGATAGGACAGGTTAAGGTGATAAGGTTGTGATCGGAGGAGCCCAACGGAGAGAAAAGATTAACAGTGTAAGCAGAAGAATTTGTTGTAAGGAAGAGGTCAAGTATGTTGGAACTCTCTCCAAGACGATCAGGGATACGGGTAAGGTGCTGTACAAGCTGCTCTAGGTTATTAAGGATAGAAAAGGTGTAGGCTTGTTCACCAGGTGAATCAGTGAAAGGAGAGGAGAGCCAAAGGTGGTAGTGAACATTGAAAACTCCTAGAATGGAGATTTCAGAGAAAGGAGAAATGGATAGAATGTGTTCCATCGTAGAAGTAAGATATTCAAAGAATTTTTGATAATCAGTAGAATTAGGAGATAAGTAAACAGCTCAGATATATTTAGTCAGAGAATGACAGAAAAGCCGAACCCAGAGTGTAGAGAATTCGGAAGAATCAAGTTCAGGAACACGAGAGCAAGATAAGTTGTTGTGTATATATACACAACAGCCACCTTTGGCTTTGAAATGAGTATAGAGAAAGTAGGATATATATATATATATATATATATATATATATATATATATATATATATATATATGTATATATATATATATATATATATATATATATATATATATGTATATATATATATATATATATATATATATATATATATATATATATATATATATATATATATATATATATATATATATTTATGTGACCGACTCTGGGCATAGGCTTCACAGCCTGCTTCCAAGGCCCAGTAGTCATGCATAGCATACATCTCTACATGTCACCACTTCGGCGCTAACACCCACCGTCCATATTGAATACATGCTAGGGCTGTCTGATTCAGGACTGGTGTAGTGGTATTAGCGGTTTTTTTTTTTTCAACATGTCGGGGGTCTTCTGGTAGATCAGTAAAGTCTGATTTTAATGAAATTTAAATCCTTAAACTGTTCCCTACTCCAGCGGGATTTGTACCCGGGTCCGGTAGGACTGCAGGCCACCTCTCTACCGATTGAGCCACCGTCTTCCCCAAATGGAAGTGAACTAATGATAGGACAGTACCCTGAGAAATATCACTATTATTATCTTTCAAAGAAAGCCAATGACGGACAACAACAGCAGTTACAGAGGGGGAAGGAAGGAAGCTAGAGATGAAAACACAGGTAGAAGGACAGAAACAATAACGAGGAGAGCTTGGAAATAAGAAGTGCTCCACACTCGATCCAAAGCCTTTGGTAAGACAATTGCAATGTTAAGGACTTCACCAAAGTCCCTAAGAAAAGGTGACCAAGAACCTAAAAGAAATGTAAGATCACAAGTGGTGCAACTCTGTTATTCAGAAACAGTGTTACAAGTGGAAGGGTGTTTCAGACTCTTCTTTTTGGGAACTGACTCAAATACTTGTGAATACGAGAGATTAAAGCAATAGGGCGATAGTTATAGGCTTGAGAAGGGTCAGCCTTCCTTGGGATGGAATGAATGAAAGAAAAGTTGGTGGAGACGGGAAAAAGTGTTTGCCCATGTAGGGTGCAACATGGAAGTACAATTCTTTAGAACAACAGTAAGGATCCCATTAGGACTGTATATAATTATGTCTTATTCGTGCTGATGCCAGAAAGGGAGGAAAGTACTTTTTTTTTTCTTTTTTTCAAGAGATACTGATTATAGACATAAGGAACTCAGAGGTAGGGAAAGATGATCAACAACGAACTCATTCAGAGTAAAATACGAGGAAAAGGTCTGACGAAAAGTTCTTATAATTATGTCAGAGGAAGAAACAGCAACAGACACGACAACCGAAAACAGGAAGAAGTAACGTTACAGGAGAGGTATTTTAACAAGATGGCAGTAAGACTGAAAGAAGATTATAAATTTTTTTAGCAACTCACAAAACAGCGTTCTCACGATTCCAGGGAGGCTTGATATTAAGACATGTAATTCAGATGTCACATGGTGCCAGTACCTTTTAAAGTCACCATGCTGTGGACAGGATTAAAACAATCATATTAAACCTAAGATGTTCAGTGTTAGTCGAAGAGTATGAGGAATTCAGGCTTTCCTGCCCAAAGCAATTACGGTACCAACGTAATGCATGGGAAATGGATGATTCTCGGCCATGGATGCAATAATCACTCCAGGAAAGGAAAATATATTGTGCCTGAAGCGTGGTAAAGCTACAGACTCCACGCCTCAGGAGGGTTTATATGCGTTACAGGAGTGACAGGATATCTTAAGAAAATAAGAGTGTGGTATGAGGAGCCCATAACAGAAAAAGATAGGCTCCACTTTTAAGGAGGGTTTACATACCTTATTGGAATATGAAGATACGTTACGAAAATAAGAGTGTGGTTTGAGGAGCCCATAGAAGAAAAAAAAATGACAAAGTAAGATGAATTATGAGATGTAAGAATGAGAAAAAACGTTAGGGCTCTCTCCACGACGGTTATCGATATCAGTAAGGTGCAGTACAAGAGTCTCTAGACCCTATAGGAAACAAACGATGCAGACTTGTTCACCTAGTGTTTGTGTGAAAGGAGAGGAGAGCCAAAGGTGGTGGTGATTATTTAACTTGCCTCGAGTGACGTTTTCTGAGAAAGTAGAAATGGAGGGATTGTGTTGCACTTTATTAGTTAAATAGTCAAGGAATTTTTGACAGACATAAGAGTCAGAGGATATGTATACAGCACTGACATATCTAGTCAGAAACTGACAAAACAGCCGTAGAGGCAACATGGAGAATTTGGAAGATTCAAGTTGTAGAACACTAAAGCAAATGGTAGTTGTGGTAGTAGTGGTTGATACGATACTTGTGAATGACTTGATTATTATTAATTAAAGCTATTGTGATGGTTGTGGTTGATGTAGATATAGCAGTACTTGTAGATGAAGTGGTTATTGTGTGTTGGCTGTGGTTGAGAAGGATCTTATGGTTTTTCTGACAGATATCGTTAATCGTTATTAAGACAGTTGTGGTTACTGTGGTTGTTGTGGTTGAGGTAGACATTGTGCCTGGGTTGGGAATGGTGGTCGATGTTGTAATTATGGTAGTGTCATTACTTTGGTAATTGTGTGTCAGGTGTTTATTCTCCCCGACAAGGAGAGTATGTTTTCACCCCTGTGTGTGTGTTTGCCTGTTAGCAGGATTACTCAAAAACTAAAGAGAGATTTGGATCAAATTTGGTGGGTGGATAGCCCATGTCCCAGGGAACAATTGATTAACTTTTGGGAACGATGTTTGCTAGTCTGTTTGTTATCAGGGTTACTCAAAAACTAAACAAGAGATTTGAACCAAACTTAGTGGGTAAATAGCCCAAGTCCCAGGGAACAATCTTTTAACTTTTGGGACCGATCCGGATCGAATTACAGATTCTGGATCCGAAAAACACCTTTGCGAAACCCTAATCAATGATGAGAAAACGTAACCCACTGTGAAAAGTGGTTTGGAAATTACGTTGCCCTTGTCAGAGAGATGTGCTCCACTGAGTGCCCCTTTGGTTGTGGATGTGATTCTTACCTCCGCCAAAGAGGTTATGTTTTAGCCCGCTTTGGTTTGTTTGTTTGTCTGCCTGTCCGTTAGCAGGATTAGTAAAAAAAAGTTATGAACGAATTTTGATGAAGTTTTGTGGAAGGGTGGGCCATGGGCCATGGAAGAAATGATTAGATTTTGGGCCGGATCCAGATCCGGAGTATCCCGCACAAATATCTCCAAACATTCTCGGTGAATTTCAACAGAAAGTTGTGGAAAGGTGGGGCATGGACCAAGGAAGAATTGATTACATTTAGGGGTGGATCAGGATCAGGATCCGGCTCCTTTTTTTAGGCAATGACATTGATGGAGGAAATCGCTTTCAGAGTGCTATCTAGTTATGGTTGTTATTACTGTGGTAGTGCTGGTTGAAACTGTTATTCTAATAGTTTATGCAGGTGTTGTTTTTATGGTAGTTATATCTGAAGTGATTACTGCCGCAAGTGGGGATACTCTGGTAGTTCAGATTGTGGTAGCGGTGGCTAGGGTCGATATTGTGGCTGTTATGGTAACTGTCATGGTTGTGGTAGTTGTTGGCAGGTTTGTATTGTGGTAGGTGTGGTTAGGGTAGTAATTTTGGTGATTGTGGTTTAAGTGGTTATCGCGAATGTTGCAGTATTTGTGGCTACTGTGCTAATTTTGACTGAGGTGGTTGTGTAGGTAGTTGTTGTAAGGTTCCCAGAAGGCAACTGTAGTGCGAGTCAGGCTTAGGTTTTTGTCCTCTTTATTTCCCCCATCAGGATAATGGGGGACGTTAATGCCATACTCTTGCTGCGAGTAGCCTTCTGGGGGAAGACTGGGGTTTGGTAATACTTGATCGTTGACATTAAAACCCTTGGCCAACCGATGAACAAAAAATCTAATTTTTCTTCTTGATCGTAATGCTGGGGATTAGGGTTATCTTCATTAAGCTTTACTAATTCCCACAATCAGTTCTTCAGTTCAGTCTCTCTCTCTCTCTGCTGCACAAGTTCTGTCCACGGAAACTCACTTACTCATCTTACCAATGTTGCCGAGTCATACTACAGTGGATGGGTTGGAAGTGTATTTAATTTCTACCCTCCAGTGAGCAGGTAGGGTAATAAGTAAAAAGTGAGTAGCATAGTGTCCTTTGGTGGGGTTATCCTTTCTGTTTTCGCGCGGAGAAAGGTAGGGAAGGATGTGGTCGCGCACGCAGTCCGGAAGGGCTGGACCGATTTTATGTTTTAAACATATTTTGTCATATTCGTTAAGTATAACATAGAAAGTTTGCCTTTCTGTCCTTTTTGGAAAACAAAGGAGATGCGTATAGGTGTAACTTTTTACAACGAATTTAGATATGTACAGTGCAGTTGCTAAAGTGGTGCCCCTGATGGTCGTGTTAAGAACTATTTAGAGTTAAGTCAGCATGGCGGAAACATTGTTGCCCGTTATCGCTGAGTTTTTTCTTTACGTCTACAACCATGTCATTATTAGCTACAGCAGGTCAGACAGGTGGACGGATTGGTGTGGCGGGCAGGGTGGGTGGGGTGAGTGGGTAGGGTTGTGGGTGGGTGGGTAATGGGAAAATAAGTCCATGGTGGGAATAGGTCCATGAGCATTGTATCCCTGGGAAAATGGATCCATGATGGAACATAGATTCATTGGGTAAAATGGGACCCCAGGGATCTTCTCCTACAGGGGGAATAACCATCCAGGGTCCCAGGCAATGCCGGAATGCATGATCCTAGGGCAACACCTGGTACCCCTGCTAGTGACATAACACAAATCCAGTTGTGGAGAAAGGCTTTTGTTTCAAGTAGAATTTATTCTTTCGTGTGATACATGTCTTCTACTTTTCTATTTCTTGTTCATATTTCTCGATCTACCGGCCTCACGCAACAGTGGGAAGCTGCAAAAAGGGTCAGGATGTTGATATGAAGTATGCAAACTAAAAGAAACCATAAATAACAACTATTGGCCTTTTCCAGTACTTCTGGTACAGCTAATACTCTTAAACTTTACAGGAAACATCCATTGCCCTATTGTAATAACCTTGATATGGTAAACTTGAACTTACAGAAGACATCCATACACATGAACAAGTGTAGCTGACCATCCATCGTCCTCTTATTTAATACATTTGATAAATGTAGATAATATCATTAAGTATTAGAAAAAAAAATCATCATCCTCTTATTGTATCATAAACACGAACATGTTACATTAATACTTTATACAAAAATCCATCATTTTCGTATACTAGTGTTGAATTATTACATTTACACGTTTCACATAAAACATCGATCATTCTTTTATAATACTTACCATCCTTAGGAAATAATACTTACGATCCTTAGGAAAAACATCCAACATTTTCCCATAATAAATCTGGATTAATACACCAGAGCCTTATAGGAGGCATTTATCATACATTCTCTCATAATAGCCGTGATATAATACCCTTGAACTACATCTGTAAAGGTATGAGCTCGGAGCGGTGGTGAGAGCGACTGTGGCGATCGCTAGGGACGTGGGTGTAAATCTGACAATTATTTCCACGCGCCACAAGCTTCGACAGTATTATACTGATGGTATTAGTAGACTTGCCTCATAAGTGGATAATGAGATGAGTTCCTTCTGTGTACATCACGTACATCACGCAATAAGCTGCTTTCACCAGCACACATTCTGGCGAACACAGTGAGAGATACTGGAATAAATTCATATACTGCAAGTCATTCAGATGTGTGTTAGATATTAAGGTACGGAATACTGTAAGACCGTGCTTATTCTGGCAGACATGTAGTGCATAATTATTCTCCTACTGCATATTACACCCGTGACAGCGAAGCTAGAACGGGAACTATGTTATACTCGACTGCGTGTGTGTGTGTGTGTGTGTGTGTGTGTGTGTGTGTGTGCGCGCTAATAACTCAAACAGTTTTCATCCACTTTTAACCAAACACGATTGAAAGGTTGACGGTTAGTCAAAGCGTTCATCTACTGTTTTAAATAAAACATGTCAGTGATCAATGGTACAGAACTAGGCAAAATTGACCTAGCATAGTCAGTTTATATAGTTTTTATCCAACTAAGACCAAATTCTGCAAAAGGCCGAGAGTAAGGCAAGATTGTTGTGCCTCCAGTTTGAGAACAGTCAAAGGTCAAAGACAGAGGGCAAGGTCAACCATTGCCCCTTGTGTCTGTGTGTGAACAAAACTACTAAAACAGTTTCAATCTGATATGAACAGAACTTGGTGTAAAGGTTGGGAATCATCCAAAGGGATGACCTATATTTTTTGAGAACAGTAAGTCAAAGGTAAAGGTCACAGGGTAAGTTCAACTTCAACTGTTTTTATTCTCTTCAGACCAGTCTTTGGAGAAGGTTTCAAGGTACGTAAGGATAACAGATACGAGAAGGATGACGAAATTCGATTTTGAGAATAATCAGCCGTAGGTCAAGGTCACAGGGAAACGTCAGATGTCAATGTTACAGGGCCATGTCCAATTTCCTTTGATCTAATTTGGACCAATTACTTGGTGGATGGGTTAAGGGTGAGACAAGGACGAAAGTAATTCAATTGTTCAATGAATCAGATTGAAGATCATGGTCACAAGGCAAAGTTAAATGGTTGTTCAATACCATTTAGTAGTCGTTGGTGTTGCACTCTTTTAAGCAAGGAATAGGAACCACAGGCTAGAAGACTACAAGATTTTGTCCTCCAAGGAAAAATAAAAACAAGACAATTAAAGCCAAACTCAAGATTCGTTCTTTTCGAGATACCTGGACACACAGCTTTTAAAAGGCTGGAGGCCATAGGTAGTAGGAAATACAGACAGAGGAAGACAGTTCTCTAATTGACCTGTTGCATACATGAAGGGATGGGAGTAACGGTTAACTCTTGCACTAGAAAGCTGGACAGAAAATGGATGAGAATTTGCTGCCAGGTGGTCGCTATGCACCAGCCGTAGTAGTGGAGGGATGCAAGCAGACAGTTCAGAGGACCAGTGACCATTGAACTAGCAAGAGAAAAGAGATAAAGATGCAACAGTGCGGCGAAGAGGCAGAGGTTGAAGGGAGTCTGTGAGAGAATGAGAGCTAATGAGACGAAAAGACTCTGACTCCACCTTGTTGAGAAGAGCTGTATGTGGGGAGCCTCCCCACACAAGAGAGCTGTACTCTAAACAGGGCCAAATAAAAGCCGTGTATTAAGTCAACGACTGTGCAGGGATTAAGAAGGCACGGAGTCGACTTAGCACACCTAATCTCTTAGAAGTAGATTTAACAAGAGAGGCAATACGATCTTTCCAAGATAAATCTCGAGAGAATGAAACCCCAAGTATGTTCAAAGATGATGGAGGATTGACTTGGATTTTGTTAATAATTATAGGACACTCCTGTGGAAAACTGACGAATCTGACGATGAAAAAAACGAGTTTTTGATCCAGTAAAGATATTACACTTGCCACAATCAGAGATATGAGGCAAACCAGGTATCTGGTGTGCCATAGCCTCATCCCTTGTAAGTGATCCTTGTAATTTTTTCACTAAGTAAAAATTCCAGCTGAAAAAGCCCACAGAATAATATACTGTGCACTGATGTGACGTAGTTACGTTTTATGAGAACATTATTGATTTTCGCGTTTTCTGCATCATTAAGTTAATCTAAAAATGTTAGAAGTATAAAAGATATTATTTTTCTCCTGAAATCATCCATGAATTTCACTACTCACGTCACTGGACGGATGATTGTAGTGTAGAAATATAGTATCTGATTCCTCTACGGCAACGTGAAACTGTAAGGAAGCAGTTAAACGTTGGGAAGCTTCCATCTGTCTACACTAAACCCTTTGCGATTATTGTTTTCCAGAACAACATGCTAAACTACAAAAGTTCTTTAGTCTCTGTCATCGTTTCTAATCAGTTTTCCTCCTCTTGTAGTTACAACGCCTTCATCAAGAATTTTAAATATTTAATTTTCATTTCTGCCATATTCATCGTCATCAACAAAATACTTATATAAGGTTTTTAATTTGAAGAGACTTATAAAAATTAGTGATATCTTGCAGCGACAGTAAGAATAGCAAAAATTCGTTCTTGTACACTAGATAATACTGTATCTCGAATAATCTCGCCAGTTTCATAATACAGTTTGTCATAGCTGGCAATGGTGGGGTGCGTTGATGGACATGGGACTTGTTTGGCCCTAATACCAAGTTAAAGTCCATAACAATACCGAAACAATTTGACAGTTCAAGTTAGGGTACAGTATTGTCATTATTATTCCACGGATATCAACAGCTGTATTGCTACAACCTCTCTCACACGCTCCACATCCCCCCTTCCTCTCCTCATTTCAGATTAACCTCTTCCATCCGAGGACGTGCAGTAATATTTTTCCCTCACTCCATGAGGCTTTACCGAGCTTAAGAACACTTCTTGACATAGACGAGTATATGAAGTTTGTATATCAGTCCTCCTGCTGGAGAAGTCTCTCCTAATCTAACTGTAGCTGTCTGAAGGCAGCAGGATCAAACTTGCAATACTGCTCGTCATCGCAGTGTCGAAGAGAGGTGTTGAAAAAGAAAGAAAAGGGAAAGAAAAGACAGTCCTTTCTTCTACCGATCCCACATCTATCTCGCCATTTATGCATCCAGTTCGTCCAATCAGGGTTGAGATATGCAAAGTAAGGAATCATTCCTTGACCTAACCTAGGTTTGTTTTGGGGAGTGGACATAGTAGAAAAGTGAACAGTATTTCCATGGATCTTGTTCTTCATGTAAAAACAGATTCCATTTACGAGATGTAGTTGCTTTAAAATCTGTGATACCTAGGTCGGTGCAGTAAAATTCGACAGTACGCGTAAGGAGTCTCCTTCCATTCAGTATGAACATCCGATTAAACATTTTAGTTCTAGGGCATGCTTTTACCTTCTTCTGATTAACATTATTTTATCCTGATATATATATATATATATATATATATATATATATATATATATATATATATATATATATATATATATATATATATATATACAATATATATATATATATATATATATATGAGAGTGTTTGTCTGTTTGTTCTATTTAGATATAGAGGGAACTTCATATAGAACTCTCTAAACAGCTTTAACAAATCCAACGTTTTACGGCGAATTTAGATATGTACATTAGTTGCAAGAATTTGAAACGTTGCTAAAACGCAAAAAAGTTATTTTTATTTTTTTTATTTACTTATTTTTTGTGTGTGTATATGTGTGTTCTTCTGTTGGTGTAAATCGGAACTACACATTTCTCGATGCGTCTAACGACGCTTTATGGAACGTCGGAGTTGAAAAGACGGGCGAGCTGCCGGGCAGGGCAAGCAGACACCACACTTAAATCTGAGGGTCGAGCCCAGAGAAAATAATTCAGATACGCTGATCAATCATATTACTGGAAATAATTAAGGTTATTCAGAAGGATCAATCATTCATATGGCAAAACTGGAAGTAAATGCAATGGTGTACTTAACAGTTGCTAAAATTTTGCAAAATGTTGCAAAAACTTGCATAAACGTGGATTTTCTTAAGTGTCCCTCTGTTGGTCCAAACTGGAACCACACATTTTTCGATGCCTCTAACAACGATTTTCGGAACTTCGGAGCAGAGCATGCCAGGCGAGCAGCGCATTCAGGGAGAGCAGACACTCACGAGTAAACATGGAGGTTGGGCACAGAGAACATAATTCAGATTAACTGTTGAATCATATAATTAGAACTAATGAAGGCGATTCAGATTAACTGATCCGTATATACTGTATTTAAAAGAGGAAGTTACTCTGTCAGTCTCTCAGTCTGTCATCTATGGAAATCGAGGGTTATGCATAGAGGCCTCTCTAAGCAGCTCTAACAGGTGTTAATTTCTCGACGAATTTAGATGTGTACAACACATTATAGTTAGTAAAGTGGCGCCCCTGTTGGCGAAGATTAAACTTATTAGAAATAATCAGGTGAACATGCTGGAAACATGGTAGCCAATCACCGTATTTTTTTTTTAATACAGCCATATTATTATTAGCTACAACGAGTCGGATTGGTGGACAGATTGGTGAGATGGGCAGGCCGGATGTGCTGGGTAGGCAGGGTTGGTTGCTGGGTGGGTAGTGGGAAAATAGGACCATGGTGGGAATAGGTCCAAAAGAAATATATACCCCAGCGGAAATGGGTCCAAGGAAGAGCATAGGTTCATTGGTTAAAATAGGACCCCGGTGGTCTTCTCCCACCGAGGTATTTGCCATCCAGGGTTCCAGGCATTGCTGGTATACACGATCATAGGATTATACCCAGGCAACGCCGGGTACCCCAGCTAGTTATCTATGGGTCAAGAGAGTTAGTTTTTATTAAAGACAGTCAATAATTTAGTCATGAAGCCCTTCATTTTGAAGTTTTCTCTCTGGCTACTGCTAGACAATTAACTTAGGAAAGACTTCACGGTAAGGTAAGGGATAAATTAACCCTTCGATAACGTCTGAACTTTTCTATTCAATAAATTCGTCCTGATTTAGCTAGAATAACATGTCTTAATTGAACAGACATAAAAAATGGTGAAGTAAGACAGTTTCCCATCATTTGGCAGAAAGATTTCTTTTTCTTTAGCTGCTGATTACAGATTTTGAAGTCAGTACCCATGCTGCACTATCTCAAGGAAAGTGTTACATGAAGTATAAATAAAGCGAGTTCAAGTAGTAACAGTATGGAAACACTGTTGGACGGAATTGCACCAGATTTGAAATAATGGCTTAGGACCATCGGAGGGGCAAGTGATTATATTTTGAGCAAAAAGCGTAGCTCAACACACACACACACACAAAAAAAAAAAAATGATAAAAAAAAAAAAAAAGACTTTATTGGAATTAAGCCAAGTATAAAATAATACTTAGCGACGACCAGAGGAATAACTTGAAAATTTGTTGACTGAAAGAGACCATAGATCAAGGCTAAGGTATTAACAACATGAAAACACAAAACTATACATCACGAATGAAACGGGGACATGGGATTTAATCTACAAGTGTTCTTGTCGAAAGCCTATCTTATAGTCTTGATATATAACCATAATATTTTGCAAGGAGTTACGGTCAGAGCTGATTCAGTTTTGATCCTGAACTTGAAAACAATGGTAGAGGAGTGGGGTCTCGGAGTGCTCTTGCCAAACATTCATATCATAATTTCAAGGTTACGTAATCATTCGTCTCCATTTGAGATAAGTTATGACACTGAAACCAAATATGATTTTAGTCACAGAAACCTTTTCTAAGTACCGTTATAAGTACTGTACCCGATTTTGACATTAAAAACCTAGTGGATATATGACAGCTGTAAAGTATAAGATGATCTGGAGTACACTTGGTTTCGGTAAAACAGACTTCTCTGTATGGAATGGTTGTAATAGAAAGTATGAGGGCAATTACTGGAGACTTTTGCCTACCCACCGCCAACAGCCAGGCAATCCCATTTGGGGTAGCAACCTGAGGTTAAGAATCACTAAACTAAAGGTTAAAGGGGGGGAGGGAGGTGGGGGCACGAGTTTTCTGAACTACTAGTATTTGTTTATCTACGGTCCCTGGAGACGTCCATCACTCACTTGGTCTATGTAATGGTGGCCTGTCTCCTGCTGACTTGGCCAGTGGTCTCCTATAAGTTTCTCTAGAAAAATACTTAAAATGCTGGCTGCTAACCCTATAACCAACATATACACCCTTGGTGTTTTAGTAGCTTAATACTTTTAACCTGATGTGGGCTATTAGGGTTCATTCTCAGGGCAGGGCTGGGGTTCACTGCTCACATAATTCTCCTAAGGGTCGAGTACCTGTTACCCTTACCTTAAATGTCAGGACTAAATAGCCTAGCTTTCTGGTCCGTATGCTTCTTATGGGGCAATTAAAGGAAGGGTTGTGATTTATACGAGTGGAAATACAGAATATCCTCACTACAATAACCTTTTCTTTTCTCCGGAGTCTTCGGCAATGGTAGACGTAATGGAATATAATGCAATTCAGACAGTGGGTAGTGACGTCCTGAGTGCGTGCGTGTGTGTGTGTGTGTGTGTGTGTGTGTGTGTGTGTGTGTGTGTGTGTGTTGTAGGCTCCGCAGTGTGTGTGTGTGTGTGTGTGTGTGTGTGTGTGTGTGTGTGTGTGTGTGCTGTAGGCTCCGCAGTGTGTGTGTGTGTGTGTGTGTGTGTGTGTGTGTGTGTGTGTGTGTGTGTGTGTGTATGCTGTAGGCTCCGCTGTGTGTGTGTGTGTGTGTGTGTGTGTGTGTGTGTGTGTGTGTGTGTGTGTGTGTTGTTTGCTCCGTAGTGTGTGTGTGTGTGTGTGTGTGTGTGTGTGTGTGTGTGTGTGTGTGTGTGTGTGAGTGTGCTTGTGTGTGTGTGTGTGTGTGTGTGTGTGTGTGTGTGTGTGTGTGTGTGTGTGTGTGTGTGTGAGTGTGCTTGTGTGTGTGTGTGTGTGTGTGTGTGTGTGTGTGTGTGTGTGTGTGTGTGTGTGTGTGTGTGTGTGTGTATGCTGTAGGCTCCGCAGTGTGTGTGTGTGTGTGTGTGTGTGTGTGTGTGTGTATGCTGTAGGCTCCGCAGTGTGTGTGTGAGTGTGTGTGTGTGTGTGTGTATGCTGTAGGCTCCGCAGTGTGTGTGTGTGTGTGTATGCTGTAGGCTCCGCAGTGTGTGTGTGTGTGTGTGTGTGTGTGTGTGTGTGTGTGTGTGTGTGTGTGTGTGCTGTAGGCTCTGCAGTTGGTAATTTTAGCAGTTAATCACAGGTGTGGTATAAATACAATACAGGCTCATTCTGCTGCTGTCATCAAGGAACACCACTCCACAATAGCGACAATAAAACCCTCTCATAAATCCTTTGACCTTACCATTAGTCGGGGAGTTATGGCGGGGATCCTCGTGCTAAATATAGGAGGGCTACTCTAAGAACATTCACTTTATTTGTTTCCTCCCAGTACACACATGAATTATACAACTTTTCTTCCCTGTACACGCACAAATCATGCAACGTTTGATCACGCAAAAACCTGGGGGAACAATAATTTTTTCCGGGCATTAACAGTTGACTCGTTGTTAATTGCACGTGTTGCCTCTGACTGCTGGAATAAATGCAGGATGACGAGGTGAAAATATGGTCATAGCGTGCCCGAGAGACACCCAACACATTTGACAAAATCGAAGCTGAAGGGATAAGGGTAATATTAGGTGGACTGTAGGATGAATACATAACCCACAGGAACATAATGAAAAAGGGGGAGAGAGAGACAGAGAGAGAACGAGTGAACCAAGTATTGCCAAGCAATATAAAGTCCCCTACCTAATGATAAGTAGTCAAAGGCTTTTCGTCTCATTAACTCTCCTCCTCTTACTGACTCCCTTCAACCTCTGTCTCTTCACCGCACTGTTGCATCTTTATCTCTTTTCTATCGCTACTTTAATGGTCACTGCTCCTCTGAACTGTCTGCTTGCATTCCTCCACCTCTACGACGGGCGCGTAGCACCCGTCTGGCAGCAAACTCTCATCCCTTTTCTGTCCAACTCTCTAATGCAAGAGTTAACCGTTACTCCCAGTCTTTCATTCATGCAACAGGTCAGCTCTGGAACTGTCTCCCTCTGTCTGTATTTCCTCCTGCCTATGATCTCCAGTCTTTCAAACGCAGTGTGTCCAGGCATCTCAAAATGATCGGATCTTGAATTTGGCTCTCTATTGTATTTTGTTTTTCTCTTGGAGGGAACTGTTACTGCGGGCTCATGGCCTTTGGTTCCTTCTTCCTCGCATAAAAAAAAAAAAAAAAAAAAATATGTAACTGACCTTGGTAGTAAATGGCTAGTTGTTGCACACAACACACCTTCATGGTGTGGGGAACAATTGTGTGAAATTATAATCTGTCCACGTATATGGAAATTACAGAACGGACTTGAATGTAGGTATGGTTGTTAATCATAACAGTGCCCGACCTTGTCGGGGCCCCAAATGTGCCCGTGGCCTTTGGAGTACATGGCTGGTTGCTGCGCGCAACAAATCGTCATGACATTGAGAACAATTGCGTGAAGTTATATCAAAATCTGTCCATGTATGTGGAAGTTACAGTGCAGACACGAAATTTCGGACGGTAGCACTGATGTACTGACATACTGACGGAACAGCGCAAACCTATAGCCCCCAACCTGTATGATGGGTAGGGGACTACTAAGAACATAAGTGAAGAGGCTCATTGCATCAGAAAAGTCCTGTACTATGCTCCATTTCATACTAGAATTACACTCGGCCACGACTCACACCCTTCCACATCTGCCATACTTCTGCACTAGACGGTGCAACACCACTGTCAAAGAATCGGTTCAGAGGCATGTCCTTACAGATAGTGGGTAACTGTGGTTTTGGACTAAATAAAAAAACTCATCATGTAGCTGTGACGATCTGAGAACCTTCCCTACTTCTGGTCTACTGTTTATAGCGTGATTTGTCACCATGCATAGGCATTTGCACGGACACAAGTTGGTACTGGCTGTGTAGGGGCCTCAAGGCCAAATCATCGCCCCTTCTCTGAGCCATTGATTTTAGACCGACCATTCTCCACATCAGTCTGCTTAATCCTCGCCTGACCCTTAACCCATCGACCAAATTTGGTTTCAGTCTGGTCAAGAAGTGGTTCAGCTGACCTTACCCTATAACCTTGACCATTTACCTTTTGTTCTGGAGATAGAATAATTTCATCCACGGCTTACCTCAGACGCCTCCCCCAAGTTTCATCCAAATAGAACCAAAACTATCTGAGTAAAAGACAGAACTTTGACCTTGTCCTGTGACCTTTACCACCAACTGATTGTTATCAAAAATCAAAAACTAAAGCTATTCCTGTCCCTCAACCATCTGAACAAGTTTTGACAAAATCAGAAAAAATTGTGACTTGATTCGGTTTTGTCCAGTAGGTCAAATGTCAAGATCAGATGTCAAGGTCATCTTAAAGTCAATATGCAATTTAGATCAAACCTTGTGAAGTTGTTTTGGGTAAGGGAGAACAAAAGAAATCGATTTTGGAAAGGCAGTTAAATGCCAAGGTCACAAGGAGAGGTAAAAGACAAGATCATCTTGAACAGTTTTGATCCGATTTGAATCAAACTTCATGAGAGGCTTGAGGGTAAAACAAGGATGAAGGGATTCAATTCACATCAATAACTGAATGAACGAAAACAAGAACAGGCCCGAGATGTATTAAATAGATTTGTGTCTCCACTAGTTTCGTCGTGTCTCGACATTTGTGTGTGTGTGTGTGTGTGTGTGTGTGTGTGTGTGTGTGTGTGTGTGTGTGTGTGTGTGTGTGTGTGTGTGTGTGTGTGTGTGTGTGTGTGTGTGTGTGTGTGTGTGTGTGTGTGTGTGTGTGTGTGTGTGTGTGTGTGTGTGTGTGTGTGTGTGTGTGTGTGTGTGTGTGTGTGTGTGTGTGTGTGTGTGTGTGTGTGTGTGTGTGTGTGTGTGTGTGTGTGTGTGTGTGTGTGTGTGTGCGTGCGCGCGCGCGCGCGCGCGCGTGCTTTTTGCCTTTCGCTCCTCACAAACACAAGACCATCACTCAGGGGCGCCGTCAAAACCAGCAGCATAATTCCAGGAGTTGGTGGAGAGGCTGTAGGTCTCTCTCCTACCTCCACAAGTCGGTCCGGAGCCACACACTGAAGCTTTGCTGTGGCTTCCTCTTGTCACCCTGTTTTATGCTAACCCCTAAAACCAAAGGACGTATATCTTCATTGCATTCGTGTTATCTGTCACGAGAGACTTTTGGAACTGGAGTAGTTAGATCTAGCCTCCCTTTGCCCTTTCATTACAAATGACGTTTTCCAAGTTGAGTAAATTCAAATGGGAGTAGAATAATAAATCAAAGAATAAAATCAAAACAAAACAAAATGAAGGGAGTACGGATGTATTAGTGATGCATATGATAATTCTTCAGCTAACCGATGAACAGGTCAGTTTCTCTACATGGAAATACTGAAGCAACTCTAAGAGTCTTAGAGAATGTTTCACAACTAGACATTTATATCATATTATAAGTATCAGTGTCAACACTCAAATTCCTAAGACTCACGGTCAGCTGAGTATAATCGTCTGGTGTTAGCTGGAATAGAATATTGGAATTTCCTGATCATGAGAGAGAAACGTAAATAAAAAATATTTAATATTTTATTATTTAGGCATGTCTAGTCACTATTGGAGACTGTTTCCGCGTGTTACTCTTCACTTACAGTATAACTTGCCAAATTGTGTCTGGATACGAAGGAAATGGAGCAATATGTAGGATGAGAGACAGTCTGAGTGTCGGGGACTTCCCTGAGGTGCTTTGGTGCGGGTCATTGACTATTTGGCGCCCCAGCAGGCACGGTCCGTACTGTACCACTCCACACAGTACACGACACAAGAAATATCAAGCAGGAGGCGACACTGCCATCACCTGGTATAACGTCTGACAACGTCCATCCTCACAAGCTATCCTTTGTGGTCACGTCGTCTCGAAAATGATATTGTAGTCAACGCAATGCGATTCTATTCAACTGCGTAAGAGTAAGCCTAAGAATATTTATACCGTCAACATTACCCCACATATGGTTAAAAAAAAATATTGTATTTTACTCCATCTAACGTTAGATGAGGGTATTCAGATGTGAGTAAGTCTTAGGCACCTTGAATTGTTGGGACGTCATATTTACAAATATTGGCTTATTGAAAGGTTTGTTTAAAATTTAGATTATTGTATAACTTCCCAGAATGACATGACATAATCATTTATTGGTGCATCCTCGAGTGTCCCGACGTAAGGATCAAAGGCAAAGAAGTTGTGGAGAGTTCAGCGTGTGTAAAGGCAAGGGTTGACAAGAGTGCCGAGTTATGCGTGTGTGAAGCAAGGGGGTCACAAAAGTCCTACGTTCAACTTGCACAAGCATGTGGGATCCGTCTTCCGCTCCAGCTGATACCACCAGCCTGGGAGGAAAGTAACTTCCTGCTAGATGGAGGCGAGGCCCTGATAGATTTCTTTCGGATACACGCTCCCTCCCAGACACTGTATTGTTATTGTTGCTTTCATTTCTTCCATGTCGAAGCGCAGTTCTTTTTTACAGCAAACAATCCAAATTAAACAAAGTTCGTTGCGTGTGTCACTCAGGCCTAGTTACAATGCACTCAACTGGCTCCACTTCTCATCCACGTAACAAGTTCTGCTTCATTTAATTAAAGAAAACTTTTATTAAACGGAGATTACTTAACTGTTATAAAAACAAGATCGTTTGTTGACAGAGTACCTGCGTCGTGACGCTATAACAGTTAGCCACCAAAGTTTTAGGAAGCGTAACCTACAGAAGAACAACGTTCGAAATTACCAATGATTTTTCAGTGTGAGGTAGAACCGATTAGTCTGGTGGGTCACTTAAAACACTGTCCTCTTATGTCATATCAGTTATGCTCAGACCTTGTCAGAACAATGAAGAATTTTTATTATCTTGGATCAGTTTTGGTGCACGAATACCATTCCAGGTCCAGTCAGGCTAATCGCATCAATTTTGGCCCAGTGGTGTCACATCTGGTCAGTTAATGGCAATTCAGATCCATTCAGGTCCAACTAGATCCGTACAGCGCCATTCATATTAGATGAGGTCCATAAAGTTCAGAGTTAATCCATTATGGTCTTCCCATACACTCAGGTTCAGTCATATCAATTTATATTCAATCTGGGCCGTTCAGAACCATGTAGATCCACTCTAAATCCGTTGGTTTCGTCAAAATTACTCTGTGCTACTTTATAATTATGCAATCAGGCCCATCGGTTTAATCACATAAGGTCAGGGTAATTTAGGCTCAGTTTCGCTCTTTCTGGTCTGATCATTGTAATTTGTGAAACTGAAGAGGATGAATACTTTACATTTTAATGAGAAGGAATGTCCCTGGCGCAGTGTAAAAAAAAAAAAAAAAGATCCAAGGGAAATACCTTACTGAATACATTTCAAAGAGGTTCAGGAGCCAGGGAGTGTATTCGTAGAGAATCCCGCTTTTTTCGATAAACAGTTTTCTAAAAATGTAAAATAATTATCAAATAAGTATTGTTTGGCTGTACTTCTTCAGTTTATTATACACTGAAGTTTGGTTGTGAAGGTAGTTGCATGTGTGAAGATAAAAGGTTAAACAAGAAATCTTATTTAAACAAGAAATATTACAGATGCAGCCCCAACTAGGGTACATATTCGGGTTTTGGTAGAGCTGATATACAGATTGAATGTTTTACGATTACATAAAACTTTTAAGACGTAATGCAGCCTTGACAAAAGAGGAAGCAAAATTAAGCCTAGTGACAGGATCTCCACTGACTGCAGTGTTTAGTGGAAACGGTGTGACCAACAAGGTGGTTAATATGACATGATATGATGCTGATGTTTTACTTGTACTGGAGTATGGTACTGAGACATAGACACTACTGAAGAGGCACGAGTCGGTCTCGAGTTTGTGTGGATACAATTGTCACAGGGTTTTTATGTATATTCAATATTACAGAGTATTTTTCAATAATAATGAAGAACAGGACAATGAACTGTCTTGTGAAAATCAAGCAATAATTATTTTATGCCGGCTTACTTCGCCGATTCTCTAAGGACGAGAAATTAAACTTTCTCAACAGTATACAGCAGAGACTAATTATTCACACGTGCTGTTTATTAGTACTGTTGGCCTCTGGAGAAAATGACTCCACCCCTGACAATCAATAATGCTATTAATGATAAACAGATTCTTGCTGGTGCAAGTAAGTCCTAGATGGCACAACGGATTTAAGTTTAATACAAAAGGACTGGCCTAAGTACCAGTTGTGAATAATGCAAATCTTTTATGCAAACTAGGAGCTATAAGTGAAATAAGCTTAATATGGAAAATAAAACACGAGTTTACATTACATTAAGCTCAAGAAAAAGAACTGTTAAATTTATTGATTACAATGAAATAAATTTACGTTACATTTCAAAATGAATTCAAAATAAGGAGATCACACTCGCTCACTCAAAAGCTAACTCTTAAACCTAGGATAAACGAAAGGAAATACTGGTCAGAGAAGTGGACAAAGCGGATGACTGGGTGTCGTTGCTGAGGAAGGACGCTGCACACGCTGAGGCTCTTGGCAATCACGCTAGGTGGGAATACAGCGGCAGCGGGAACTAGGCGTTGTTGCTGAGGAAGGACGCTGCCACACACACTACCTGCTTCCACGGCGCTCAAATCTTGACTGATTCAAATTGTGGGAGAGAGGCGAGTGTCATGGCCGCATTTGCTAATGCCCAACGAGTGTGAGCGATACACACCCGCAGTTCACTCAGGGAAGGTGCTAACATCGCGCACAAGGACGATCACTTATGAAATAGTGAATAATGTCCTGAAAACATTCCCGATCGGATGAATACGTGGTGGTTAAACTGAGTGATAAATACTGGGATTCCACTAGAATTCGCAGTTTCCCACCAAAGTTAATGTCACGAGTTTATTCAAATACTTAATCGCGCCAACTCGTGACAACAATCTTCCTCTGACAGAGAAAGAATGATTGATTGAAAGCTCGCATAGAATTTGTCCGTTTCAAAGAAAAATGAAGCAATGCAAAGTCAAAATCAAGACCTGTTCATTACGAGATCCCAGACATAATGTGCTTGCGAAAGTGGAGATCGCCTACAGACAGACAGAGGAAGACTCTTCCCGAGCTGGCCAGTTGTATTGTGAAATGTCGGAGAATACCAGATAATTATTGCATTACACAGATGGGCAAAAAGTGGAATAAGAATGCACAGACAGAAGGGACTGCATGTCCGTCTTCAGTTAGGTCTGTTGACAGACTGATCAGAAATATAATGCGTACTATAATAACAACAGTAAGGAGAGTCTAGAAAATCATCTAACACTAAGTACTTATGAGAAGTACTCAGGAATGTCCGTAAACAGAGAGGTGTTTAAGAGAAGGAAAAGCTTTAAATCCATCTTATAAGAGCAATTTTTAGCCAGCCACCCCAAAAATGAGAGTCGTACGAAACGTTGCACCAGTTTTAGAGAAGTAAAGATATTGCTTTAACGCATACATCCTCCTAAAACTGAGCAGGTAAATTCATGTGGCCTAACCAAAATCGAGTAACAAAGACTTGGATCGATAACACAAATGTGTAGGTATAATGTGAGAACGTAGCCACGGAGAAAACTCATGACAAAATGTATGCAAACTACAAAGTACTGGGGGGAGGGGGGAGAAGTGGAAGGTGATATACAGTTAAGAGGGATAAATCTGGAGAATTTTGAATATGAATGGAGCTGAAAAGAAAGATTAGAGTGAACTGGGATGAGGATGTGGGGATTCATTTTTGCCGAAGCCACCCTGGATGAGCTACAGGGGTATGGAGTGATCCGGCAAATGATACTAAGACACAAAAATCGTGATATACTCGTATATTCGGCGTATGCTGTATGATCCGGGAAATTCAAAGGCTTGAGCCAATTATTAGAGGTTTGGTGTATTTTCACTAGACACTGTAACGCTTGATCCCCAACTTTCCTGTTAACCTTTTTCGAGTTTCTATACTTTCAATCTCAGTTATTAGCCTGGGAATTTGAAGATGATGATGATGATGATGATGATGATGATGATTCAGAAATTTGTTCATTATTAAACTTCTGATTTTCAATATGGGGAGCAAGTGATATGTTACATTACTAGGACAATGTTGTTTGGACTGAACAGTACAGATTGCTGGAGTATATTGCACCATTTCGCCTATTGGCTGATCCCGACGGTACAAGAGGCTCCATCCCCAAACAGAATTTTCTCCTGTCCCGCAACTTCGTATATTATGATACTCAATTTCCATTTCTGCTGGTGGAGACATTTGTGGGGTCGCGTGGGGCAGCTCCACTAGACGAGACGTAAAGTTAGGGGAGACGGTGCAGTGGGGGAGGGGGGACTCTATTTCAGCTCTATGAGCTTGCCTCTTTCCTTTGTCTCTCTGTAGCTGCACGTCTCTCTCTCTCTCTCTCTCTCTCTCTCTCTCTCTCTCTCTCTCTCTCTCTCAATACAGTATATATATACAGATATGAAGACAGGTGTGTACGGACATCTGTCTATTTTTTTTATATGTGTATATCTATCTATACCTATATATCCGTGTGTGTGTGGGTGTGTGTGTGTGTGTACACTGAGAGTCCTCCAAGCATTCATATATTGAAATGCGTGCAAGTCCCTTACGCTGCAAGTGAAATAGAGCTTATGCATAGAAAAAAAAAAATCTGCTTTTTGCAGACTGCGGCACCGATGCCTCACCAGGGGCCTGACTGCTGCCAGGCACTATATTTTAGTGTTGCGCAGAAATAACACAAACTGTGTAACTTTTGCAGAGGGATACACGTTCGCTATATATACTCGGACAGAATATATAAAACACGTCATAAGCTGAATAGGAATTTTATTATAGCTCAACACTAAAAATGGTCATTCCTCTTTTGCAAGAGTGTGCACCTCTACTACATATATACATGGGAGATGATAATAATAATAATAATAATAATAATAATAATAATAATAATAATAATAATAATAATATTATTATTATTATTATTATAATAACGTACGGAAGTGAAGCTTGGACATTGTTGGAAGGACACAAGTCAAGAGTGAGAGCAGTGGAAATGAGTTATTTAAGAGGAGCCTGTGGAGTCACGTGGAGAGACAGGCTGACGAATGAGGATATAAAGGAGCGTTGTGGTGTGGATGTGGATGTGATAGGAAGCGTTATCAGGAACACACTGAGGTGGTTTGGCCATGTGGAGAGGATGGAGGGTGAAAGACTGACGAAGAGAGTGTATGTGAGCGAGGTGGAGGGGGGAAGAGGGAGGGGGAGGCCGAGGATGAGATGGAGGGATGGGGTGGAGAGGTATATGAGAGAGGGGGGTGTGAGTTGGGAGCGGGGCAGTGAAATGGCGGGGGACAGGGCGACTTGGAGGGGATTTGTTTGTGGCCACCCCAAACGGGATTGAGGCGTCTGGCAATAGATAGATAGATAGATTATTATTATCAAAAGTCATTCACAGATGCCGAAGACAATCGGAGCAAAGTACCTCAGCAAGATTATGTATTTAGAAACTGCTAAATTCAAACTGACTTTGGTAGGAGATGTGGCAAACGAAGAAGGTGGCTGGACATGGAGTGTGTAAGATGGCAGAATTTCAGAATTGCCGATGAAAAAGAAATGAATGAGGGTATGTGTAGCCTAGATGGGTGGTTAAATATGGGGCGTGCTGCGCAGTATAAGGGTTATACTAACTTCATAGCAATGCCGCCAATGGAGAAGTTTCTATCTTCCAGTTATTAAATACCATCCCCGATGATAAACAAAGAATATCGAAGCCTTGTATTGTGAGTAACTGGATATTTGGACAAGTTCACTGTGATGTATTATTATTATTATTATTGTTCCCAGTTTTCATGTTTTATTTTTCTTTGCCATGGACCGTACCTATCCCATGTTGGATAATAATTATATATCCCTGGTGCCCTGCGTGATATGTGAGGATTGTTCTATGGCTATTCTTGAGCAAAAATGTTATAATTCTCTGCCGTTAATTAGCTACACTTACATATGTATTAATGAATGATCTATGACGGAGACAATTTTTGCCTGTAAGGTCCACCGCAACAGCCGCTAAGTAATGGCTGAGAATTGAACCAACGCTGATCTAATACATTTCTAATTCAAAATCAGCTAAAGAATGACATAGGTTCAGTGGTCAGAATACATGTCTCTCGTTTTAAAAGCCGGAACCCCAGCCGTGTGGGCAGTTAAATTCCACGGAAGTAGTGTGTCCTTATTATGCCTGCAGATATTCCCACAACATCCATTCTACCAATAATATATATATTAATTAAGACAAATATAAACATAGCCATGGCAACACCAGGACTTTCACACGTGTCAGTCTTCCTACAGTCACCCTTTCCCCCCATGAACATCGGCAATATGTGGGGTTACACTGAGGCAATTACTTTTCCTCTGCGAAGGGGTCCGTAGTACTGTAGTATACCTATTTAATATCGGATAGTATGTAGATGCCTACCAACACACACACACACACACACACACACACACACACACACACACACATACACACACACACACACACACACACACACACACACACACACACACACACACACACACACACACACACACACACACACACCTCTGTATATATAGATAGATAGATAGATATAGATATAATGGCCAGCTCCATGCAACCCATATTGTTAGTCGCGTTTTCTTTCTTGTAGTGTTATAGTCTTGTATTCTTGTTTAGTTGCGCAAGCCACTTCTACCCTTCAGAATTAACTGATTCCGATCAAACCTGGTCACAATGACCAATCTACGACCTAGTTATGTCCTAGCGACAGAGGAAAAACCTCTTTATCGCATTTTTCACGTTTTGAACTGTAGAAGCATTTCTAACGGGTGTGGAAAGCTCTGACGTCTTTAGGCGTAATCTTGAGGTCATTCTCAATCGGAAATGTTCCATCCATTTTTCCCGCTTTTCTCCTCTAGTTTTCGAGTGGCAACCCTGCGAAGATTGGCCTCAGCATCCCTATCAGTCTTGTTTAATTATGGCAGGCACTTCTACCATTCAGAATGAACCGATTCCAACCAAACTAGGACACAATGGCCAGCCTGTGACCTAGTTGTGTCCGCAAGCTTTTTGTTACCTCTTCATGGGGGTGGCGACCCTAGGTGTCCCACCCAAAAGCATTAGGTATGGCCATTACTTTTTTTTTTCCAGCTCTAGGACCAAAATTTTCCCAGTGTGGTAGAGTCCATTCGTGCCAGTTAAACTGATGCTGGGACGCCCAAGGGTCGGCCCCTACAGGGGGCTCTTCCCCCGCCAGTCTCAGCCAAGGTCTTTGTGGAAGACAAAAGTTTTTAACGAAAGAACATGACATTTGTTCAACCTGGCCACGTTTTGGGAAGGATGGAACCACCGAGGGTCGCCCTTTATGGGGGTAGGGGGCGATCCACGTGGGACAGGCAAAGCCAATATGCACGGTCATAGTTTTTGACATGGGAACACGAAATTTTGCATATTGGCAGGCGTTTACCCCAGCCAATTTTTAGGCGGTGTGGAACCCACGATAATCACCACCACCTAGCGAGGTGGGGGCATCCCGCAAAGGGAACAATGCAATATAGTATATAATCATCATCATTATCATCATAATCCGGACCTACTTTCCCACCCTAGGACAGGGTGAGGAGTAGCAATGTTCAGACAGCCTAAGTTTGCCCAGTTCAATGGGCCATGCTTCCATTCAATCATCATTCAAGCCCACGGAATCTTGTCTCCATCAGATAGGTCCCCCAGAAATTTCACCGCGTTCTGTAGATTTCACATACATACTGTATCTATCTGATAGAGTCAACCCGAACTCTGTCACATTATAAAGGGGTGCCAAATCCCTTGTTATTCGCTTCACACAAAATTCATCCAGCCAGTACGGTTTCTTGTCAGTCCCTTAGCATCACCAGTTTCCCTACCTCTCTTCCTCACACACTCATCCACCATATCCCCCATCCTCCTTCTTGGCCTACCTCGTCTCCTCCCTCCTTCAAAATAGCTCAGATATACCTTTTTCACAACTCTATTGTCATCCTTTCTCTCCACATGACCAAACCATCTCAGTACACTTTTCGGTTTTGATGTCCTCAGACATCCTTTGTCCGCATCTTTCACGAATCACATTATTCCGTATCCTATCCACACTCTGTATTCCACATACATTCCTCAACAGTCCCTTCTCCACTGCTCTTACTTTTGACTTTTCATTTTCATGCCACACCATAGTTCCACATTCGTATGTTAAAGTTAGCACTAACTCTCCTTCATGTAAGCCTCGTGCAGCTGCAACACTCAAGCCTCTGTTTTTTTATCAAGGCCTTCATAGCACCAGCTATTTTCTTCCTTGTGCCAATCTTCATTACTTTTGCACATTTTCCTCTCTTTTCTATCACTGTGCCCAGATTTTTTAACTCTCTCACCAATTCCAGTATCACTCCATTCACTGGAACATCACACTGGGAGTCAACTCTCTCAATAACCGTCACTTTACTCTGTTCTACATTTACTCTCAAGGCACGGCGTTCACAGACATGTACAAAACTCTGCACTAGCCTACCAAGCTCTAGTCCGGTATTTGCAAGTAGTACTGCATCATCAGCATACAAGTTGGAGATATTCCATCCATCACCATTCATTACCAACGCAATCCCTCTCTCCATTACTCGTGTTTTTACTTCACTCATCACCTCATCCATTAATATATTGGACAACGATGGGGACATTACACAACCTTGTCGCACATCCACACTGATTCTTAACCAATCACTTAGATGCCCATTTACCCTTATTATATAAACTCTTGACAGCACCGAACAGCTTACCATCTACACCGTTCATGCGCAAAGCCTTCCACAATCCTTCTCTGTCTGCTCTGTAGTATGCTTTTTCCAGATCCATAAATGTCATAAACACCTTATAGTCCTTCTTACATTTCTTTTCCATTATCTGCCTTACTGCAGATATTTGATCCACACATCCTCTGCCACTCGTAAAGCCACCCAGTTCTTCACTCACTAGGACTTTGATATCTTTCTTACTTTCTCTATAATAATTCTTCCATGTATCTTCCCTACCACACTCAATAGACTTATGCCACGATAACTCTTGCACTCACTTCGCTCACCTTTATTTTCGTACAGGGGTACAATCACTGTCTTTTTCCACTCTACTGGCACAATTTCACTCATTCATGTCTTCTTACATATCTCCGACAAGCACTTCACTCCGCTCTCTCTACTACACTTAATCATATCTGCATACACCTCATCAACCCCAGCTGCTTTCCTGTTTTTCATCCGCTGTCACTTTTCCTGGGACTGCTCTTCTCTGCAAACCCCCAAAACCAATCATGTAAAAAATCGCTTTGCTCTCTCCATTCCCATTCATAAGACTTTCAAAATATTCTTTCAAACTGATCCTTACTTCTTACCAATGTGTTTGTAATCTGCCACTTACGTCCTTCACTCTTTCACATTCCTTTCTACTGTCATTAATTACTACATTTCTGCACCTCTTTTCAGAATAAATTCGTATTTTCAGAGTAATTTGCATTCATTTTTCTTACTATACCATCATTTACCTCCTTCTTTTTCCTCTTCACTAGTCTCTTTACGTGCTTCTTGATCTCAATATATTAATTTCTTATTTCAACTGAACCCCTGTTCTGTTTCCAGTCTAGCCACGTCTTCCTCTTTTCCTCCACTGCTTTCTTAACCTCTTCACCCCACCATGCCTTACTTTTTTTCTTTGTTGTTACTCTTGCCACACCACACAGCGCTTAAGCATTCCTAACCAAGCAGTCCCTATGTAAAGTCCACAAGCTGTCCAGATCCATTTCACTCCATTTCACTGATTCTAATTCTTCCCTTACTTTGTCCCAGTATTCATCTGCTATTTCTTTGATCCTCAGCTGCTCGACTTTCAGTCTCTCTTCCTGACAGCTCCTCTTTCTTGGTCCACCTCACACCTGTCAGCTTAATCTTGCATACCACAGTCATATGATATGACAAACCTCCACATCTTCCTCTCGCTGGCGTCGTATCAGCAACACTTCCCAGCATCGATTTCTCTACGAGCACGTAATCGCCCAGGCTCCTTTCAACATGATATCCATTCCCTCTATACCACGTTTGTAGGCTATATGTGCATGTTTGCTTTTAAAATAAGAATTACAAATGCACAACCTCCTTTCCTGACACATGTCCTTCAGTTACTTCCCATTATCATATTCTCCTGTTTTTTTTTTTTTTTTAATGCGAAGAAGAAGGAACCAAAGGCCACGAGCCCGCAATAATTGTTTCTTCCACAAGAAAAACAAAATACAAGAGAAAGCCAAATTCAAGATCCGTTCATTTCGAGATGCCTCGACACACTGCGTTTGAAAGACTGGTGATCATAGGAAGCAGGAAATACAGGCAGAGGGAGACAGTTCCAGAGCTGACCTGTTGCATAAATGAAGGACTGGGAATAACGGTTAACTCTTGCATTAGAGAGCTGGACAGAAAAGGGATGAGAGTTTGCTGCTAGACTGGTGCTACGAGCCCGTCGAAGAGGTGGAGGAATGCAATCAGACAGTTCAGAGGAACAGTGACCACTGAAGTAACGATAGTAAAGAGATTAAGATGCAACAGTGCGGCGAAGAGACAGAGGTTGTTGGGAGTCAGTAAGAGGAGGAGAGCTGATAAGACGAAAAGCCTTTGACTCTGCCTTATTGAGAAGAGCTGTATGTGGGGAACCTCCCCACACATGAGAGTTTAGTAGGAGAGTTAATGAGACGAAAAGCCTTTGACTCCACCCTATTGAGAAGAGCTGTATGTGGGGAACCTCCCCACACATGAGAGTTGTACTCCACACAGGGGCGGATAAAACCCGTGTATAGAGTCAACAACTGTGCAGAGGTAAAGAAGGAACGAAGTCGGCTTAGCACACCTAATCTCTTGGAAGCAGATTTTACAAAAGATGTAATATGATCTTTCCAAGCTACGTCCCGAGTAAACGAAACCCCAAGCATGTTCATGGATGATGCAGGATTAAGCTGAATATTATTAAACAATAGTGGGTACACCTGTGGAAGATTTTGTCGGGTTGATAGGTGTAAGAACTGAGTCTTCGATGCATTAAAAACAGAAAGGAAGCTAGAGTTGAAGGCACAGATAGAAGGATAGAAACCGTAGGAGGGCAGCTCGGAAATTAAAGATTTATGCCAGACTCGATCGAAAGCTTTTGAGATGTCAAGTGCAATGGGAAAGCTTTCCCCAAAGTCCCGAAAGGAGGATGACCAGGAGTCTGAAAGGTAGTTGAGAAGATCGCCAGTGAAGCATCCCTGACGGAACCCATACTGACGATCAGAAACAAGGTTGTGATAGGATAGATGATTTAAAATTATTCTATTAAGAATTGACTCAAAAACTTTTGAGACACAAGATGCTATAACAAGCAATTGGACGATAGTTAGAGGGCACTCCATAATTACCCATTATATGGTTCACAGGACCAGGGAGTACTCTACCATTCATATCGCCCATTACAATCACTTCATAATCCCTGGACATTTCTCCTTTACTTCATCCAGCTCAACCCACGCCCTGTCTTTCTCTGTCTCACTCCTGTCATCACACGGTGCAAACGCTACAATAACTGCCACTTTCACCTTCTCAAACTTGAACTTGACATACATACATCTCGAGCTTAAACATTTGTAATCTCTCATTCCATTCTGCCACACTTAATTAATCAACAAAGCAACTCCATCCTTGCATCTTCCCTGCCCATTCATGCCCGATCTTAAGTACTTTACACCTCCCCACTCCTCCACTTCACACCCTATCGTCTTACTTTTACATACTGCCACGGTTTAGTTTTGTTAGAGTCGATTTTATTAATCATAGAAGAGACTCTTCTAACATGATGGGATAGGTTTATCTTTTATTAAGTCTTTCAGTTCTGTAGCCTGGCACGACAAATCATATATAAATATAAATATATATATATATATATATATATATATATATATATATATATATATATATATATATATATATATATATATATATCATCATCCAATCCTACATTGCCCCATGAGGAGCGTAGGAGCCCGGGGCTAGGCAGTTGGTCTCGACATTTAAGATGAAAGTGACCAGCCTCACTCATCCCTGAGTGGCATTACATGAGCAATCAACCCCAACCATCCCTTGGATATAAATCTTCACCGGCTCAATCCGACTGCAGCACAATAATTATCCACTAAACCACCAGGTGCCAAAATTTGGCTATATGGTTACCACCCAGAGTAGTAAATGGTTTCCTGGTATACAGGAAACCATTTGGCTTATCACTCAGTGTAGAGTCACCCACAGGCAGAAGGAAAAGGAAAGAATGAAGGAAAGAGAGACAGAAGAGGATGGTAGGAAAGATGGAAGAGAGCAAAGGGCACACATCCGAGAGCAGCACTACATCGAGTGAGTGGATGGTGAGCGCCCCCACCTACCACAATATATATATATTGCCAGACGCCTCAATCCCGTTTGGGGTGGCCAGAAATAAATCGCCTCCATGTCGCCCTGTCCCCCGCCATTTCACTGCCCTGCTCCCAACTCACATCCCCCTCTCTCATATATCTCTCCACCCCATCCCTCCATCTCATCATCGGCCTCCCCCTCCCTCTTCCCCCCTCCACCTCACTCACATACACTCTCTTCGTCAGTCTCTCACCCTCCATCCTCTCCACATGGCCAAACCACCTCAGTGTCTTCCTCATAACGCTTCCTATCACATCCACATCCACACCACAACACTCCTTTATATCCTCATTCGTCAGCCTGTCTCTCCATGTGACTCCACAGGCTCCTCTTAAATAACCCATTTCCACTGCTCCCACTCTTGACTTGTGTCCTTCCAACAACGTCCAAACTTCACTTCCGTACGTTAGAGTTGGTATCACAATACTGTCAATATAGTAACTTTTTCACTTCCATGCTCACTTCCCTGTTTCTTATCACTGCTTTCAAAGAACTAGCAACCTTACTTCCCTGCTGTACCCTTTCAAGCACTTCACCCTCCAAACCTCCATCCTTACTCATCACACTACCCAAGTACTTAAACGTACTCACATTTTGCAATTCCTCACCATCCAACCTCGTTGTACATTCACTGACTGCACCTCTCTCAAGACCATCACTTTACTCTTCCCTACATTTATCTTTAGATTTCGTTTCTTACAAACTCTCCCAAACTCATCCACCAAGCCTTGCAGCTCCCCTTCGTCTTCACTCAACAACACAGTATCATCTGCAAACAACAGTACAGGGAGTTTCCAAACACTATCCTCTCTCACTAGGGCCACTCCAACATCCACTACCCTACCTTGTACCTCTTTTATTACCCCATCCATGTACAGATTGAACAACTATGGAGACATGACACATCCCTGCTTCAACCCAACCTTCAAAGAGAAAAATTCACATAGTTCACCATCCACACGCACTGCAGCCTTAGCACCATCATACATACTCTTCACAGCATTCAACAACTTCCCACATATTCCATATATTTTTAATACTTTCCACAATCCTTTTCTATCCACCCTGTTATATGCTTTCTCCAAATCCATGAAAGCCGCATACAACTTCTTTCCCTTCTCTAGAAACTTTTCCACTAAAGATCTAAGAATGAAAATCTGATCTACACAACCACTTCCCTTCCTAAAGCCTCCCTGTTCTTCTCCAACTAATTCCTCTATTCTTTCTCTAACTCTGTAAATAAGTATCCTACCATACACTTTTCCTATTATACTAAGAAGACAAATACCCTATGATTACCACACACTTCTTTTTCCCCTTTTCCTTTGTACAAGGGAATAATTATACCTGACTTCCAATTCTCCGGGACTCTACCTTCCTCCAAGGCCAATCTGCACATCTTCCACATCCATTCTACTACTATCTCTCCCCCATGCTTCAGCATTTCACCACACACTCCATCAATTCCTGGGGCTTTCCCCAATTTAACTTTCTTCATTGCTTCCACAACTTCTATCCTACTGATTTCTTCCTGTCTTCTCACCTCCTCCCTTCTCCCAGCCATTCCCCAGCCACTTATACTCGCATTACTTCCATCCTCTATGTTCAACAATTCCTTAAAGTGATTCTCCATCTGCTCACTTTTTCTCCCTTCTTCACTAGTAATCTACCATTTTTTATCTTTCACTCCCCTGCTAACCTCACTTCCACCCTGTCTTACTCTCTTCACCTCTTTCCAGAACATTTTCTTACAGTCCCTCCACTTTACACTCAAATTCCTTCCAAATTCCTCATCCACTCTCTTCCTACTCTATCTTACTAATCTTTTCACCTCTCTCTTTCTTTCTACATACAGTATAACTCTCTCTTCCGCCTCTCAACTTCTTCCACGCCCCTATTTCTCATCCATTCATTGTATGCTTTCTTCTTTTGTGCCACAGCCTGTCTCACCTCTTCAGCCCACCACGCTGTTCCTTGCACCCCCCTTCGTCTTCTCTTCCTCCCACACACCACATCACATGCTGCACATATTTCTTCTGTAAATATCCTGCACACACCTTCCATGTCACCAATCTGTTCCAAATCATTTTTGCCCAATCGTTCCTCCACTTCTTTCTTATACTCTTCCTTTTTCTCATCCTCTTGTAACCTTTCCACTCTCCTTGCAACTACTCCTTCCTCTCGTCTTTCCCTTCTTCTGTTCCTCCATCTTACTTGGATCCTAATTCTGGCCACAACCAAGTAGTGGTCAGAAAGTCCACTCCCCCAACCTCTATAAGCTCTTGCATCCATTACACATCTTCGCATCCTTTCATCCACACACACATAATCAATCATTGCCTTCCTTTCATTCGGTTCACCACCCACCCTTCTCATCACTCGCCATGTATACCTGTGGATCATTTTATGCCTGAAGAGGGTATTGGCTATCACCAACCCCCTCCCAGCACAAATGTCCAGTAATGCACTGCCATTCTCATCTAGCTCAGCAGGCACACCCCACTCTCCAACTATTCCATCCACCTTCCCATTCCCTACATTATCATTAATATCACCGATCAAAAACACTCTCTCATTCCTTCCAAACTTTTCCATGCACACTTCCACATTTGTCCAGAACTCTTCTCTCACTCTGCTAGCAAGATCTTGCGTTGGCGCATACACACGCACAATCGCCCACATTTGTATTCCAACTTTCAGCTTTACCCATACAATCCTTGACCTAACTGATCCATACTGTCTTATGCTCTTCTTCCATCTGTACTAACAACTATACATACTCCTTCCTTTGCTCACTCATTCGCACCTACTCCTGCACATATACCCCATCCATACTCCCATTCTCTCACACTCTCACCTCTCCATTTAGTTTCAGTTATTCCACATACATCCACTTTCGAAACCTCAAACACCTGGACAATCTCTCTCTCTTTCACCTCATCATTCGCTCCTCTTACATTCCATGTAGCCATTACCAAGTCCTTTGTCCGGTCCTGGGTCGTCATCGTTAGGTCAGTCCTTGTCCGAGGCTTCTTGTTTGTTTTTTTAGTTACGGTAGTTGATTTCCGAGGAGGTGCACTAAACCTCCGCCAACTCTTTTAGTCGCCTTTTACGACAAGCAGAGATACTGGGGGAATATTATTGAAAACCCCAGGGGGTATATATATATATATATATATATATATATATATATATATATATATATATATATATATATATATATATATATATATATATATATATATATATATATATATATTCATTCATTTTTCATTCATTCGGCTCCCAGGTAGGCATTTAGCCTGTCAGGTGGATCAGCCGTCTCCAGTTGGTTCTCTCAAAGGCCTCTTGATTTCTCAATGCTTCGATGTTATCCATACCTCGTCTGTCCAACAGTTCCTCCACACCATCTCTCCATCTCTTCCGAGGTCTTCCGACTGATCTTCTGCCATCAGGTCTCCAATTCCATCTCTCCTTCACTATTCTTGACTCGTCCATCCTCTCAACATGTCCTAGCCATCTCAGTTGTGAATTTTCGATTACTTTTCTCACCGATGTTACTCCAACCATTTCTCTTATTGTTTCATTCCTGATTCTGTCTCTCCTTGTTTTGTCCACTATTGCTCTCAGTGGTCTCATTTCTGCTGCTTGAACTCTGCTCCAGTCTCGGGTTGTCAGAGTCCAGCTCTCAGATGCGTATGTGAGTATAGGTGTTAAAATAGACTGGAATATAGTTCTCTTTGCCTCCAGTGGTACATATCTGTCTTTGAGTATTGGATATAGAGAGCATACACATCTGCTATATTTAGTTATCCTTTCGGTGATCTCTCTCTTATTCTTATCTCCCTCCTTCGTAAAAATACACCCCAGATATTTTACAAGTTCTACTTCTTTGACCTGATCGCCCCCAACTACTATATCATCCGCGTCATCATTTTGCTTTTTCACAGTGAGTATTTCTGTTTTGTTTATGTTTATTGTTACTCCTGCTTCTTCAAAACATTCCTCCAGCACTCCAAAGCTCTTGTTAGTTGTGGCCGGCTATTACTCCAACATGCGATGTCGTCTGCGTAGGCCAATATATCCCCTTGCTCTTCATTTCCAAACCTTTCCTTGAATCTTTTAATTATCATGTCCATATAAGCAATAAACAGTAATGGGGATAGTACACTTCCTTGTTTCACCCCAGTTTCCACTTCAAACCAAGTATCTTTTTCATACCCCGTTCGAACCTTACATTGATGAGGGTCATATGTACTCTTAATGGCCCTCTTCAATCTCCCAGTAATTCCATATTCCTCTACAAGACACCTCCAAAGCTTTTTCCTAGGAATTGAGTCAAAAGCCTTTGACAGGTCAATAAAGGCAACATATAGGTCCTTGTTATACTCCCAGCATTTTTCCATCACCATTCTGAGTACAAATACCGGGTCCGACGTGCTTCTGTCCTTCCTGTACCCAAACTGCTCTTCTCCTAGTCTGTCTTCAATTATAGATCTTGCTCTTTTCTCTATAATTCTTTCGTAGAGTTTAGCTATGTGGTTTATAAGTGATATGCCTCTGTAATTATTACACAGTCCCGAATCACCCTTTCCTTTAAATATGGGCACTATGATGGTTTTGCCCCAATCCGGTGGAATTTTTCCATTTACCCATGCTTCATTGACCACTCTTAACACTGTTTCTTTCAGTCGATTACTTCCATTCTTGATCAATTCAATAGGTATTCCATCGCTGCCTGGTGATTTATCGTTCTTCATCTTTATCAAAGAGTCCTCGAGTTCTCTCATTGTTATTAAGTCATCAATTTCGTCCTGTGCTTCATACTCTGCACCCAGTCCATCTCTGTACTCCTCAAGATCTACTGTCTCTCTGTTTAGTAGTCTCTTAAAGTAGTTTTGCCATCGTTCATTGATTTTGTCCTCGTCTGTGATTATATTACCATCGTCATCTTTCAAGTTGTAGATCATTGTTTTGTCTTTACGGTATGATTTTGCCAGTCCAAATATTTTCTTTTTATTTCCTCTGACATCTTCCTCTAAAGCTTCTCCTAAGTCTTTCCAAACATTTCTTTTTGCTTGTCTCTTTATGTTCTCAGCTTCATTTCTTGCCTCTATATACTCAAGTCTTGTCTCTGGGCTTTTATGTTTCAGCCACTTCCTCAATTTCTTCACTTTATTCTTCACTGCCAACTTAACTTCTTCCGTCCACCACGGTGTATGTCGTTTTCTGCTTCCTCCTACCATTTTTATTCCTAACTCTTCTTCTGCAATTCTTCTTATAATGTTTTCTAATTCGACCCAAGTTTGGATCTCGTCATCCCTATTTTCAAGTTGTTCATCAATTTTGTTCATATAAGTTTCCCTTGTCACTTCATTTCTAAGTGGTTCAACATTTATCATCTTTCTCTTCTGTTTTTGTTTCACTTTACTCCTGTTTATAGTTAGGTCCCCGACAAGTAATCTATGGTCAGAATTTAAAGAGTCTCCAGGAAGAACTTTAACATTGCGAAATATCCGTTTATCTGATGTTATAAAGTAGTCTATGATGGATTTTTGGTCAAATTGTCCAGTTACCGTATTCCACCTATATCGTGTGAATTGATGCTCTTCTTTGTGTTCAAAGAAGCCATTCATGATTTTGAGATTATTTCTAACACACAAGTCGATCAGATTTTCGCCTTCAGTATTCCTGGTTTCTTCACCAAATTGACCGATAATATTTTCTATTCCTTCTCTCTCTTTTCCCACACGGGCGTTGAAGTCTCCCATAAGTATTGTTGTATGATTTGGTCTGAGGTCACAGTTATCTTCAAGAAGTTCCATATATTCCCGTTTTTCATCTTCGGAGTGTCCTTGTTGTGGGGCATAGACCTGGTATATGATATGTTTCATATTTTTTATATTCAAGGTACAGTACATTAACCTTTCATTTACAAGTTTGACTTCTTGTACATGTGGTGATAGAGCTGGTCCTACTATCATAGCTACGCCATGATTCCTTCTTCCTTCTTCCACACCACTATACATTAATACAAATCCTCCTCCCAGATCTTTTCCCTTTTCTTTTCCATGATGTCTTGTCTCTGCTAAACCTATCAGGTCTATTTTTCGTTCTTTCATTAGTTCGATTAGTTCTTCTTCTTTGTCTGTGTAAGTACATACATTAAGTGTGGCAATTCTAATTTTTGTTTGGGTATTCCGGTTCATGTCCCTTAAACGTTTCCGAGGTCGACATTGATCGGTCCGTCCAGATTCCGAGGCTGATCCATGAGTTTCACGAGCATATTTGTTGTAACTGTCGGCTAGCTAGGCCTGTCACAGTCCACCGCTGTCGTTAGCGTTACCCAGGGGGCACCTAGGTCAGATGACCTGGAGGTGACAGTCGGAATTTGCCACCATCCAATCCTACGTTGCCCTACTAGGAGCGTAGGAGCCCTGGGCTAGGCAAAATGGTTCTGACATTTAAGGTGAGAGTGACCAGCCTCACTCATTCCTGAGTGGCATTACGTGAGCAATAAACCCCAACCATCCCTCGCATATAAACCTTCACCGGCTCAATCCGATAGGAGCTCCGTAATTACCCACTAAACCACCAGGAGCCAAAATTTGGTTATATGGTTACCACCCAGCGTAGTAAATAGCTTCCTGGTGTACAGGAAACCTTTTGGCTGTCACTCAATGAAGAGTCACCCACAGGCGGAAGGAAGAGGAAAGAATGAAGGAAAGAAAGACAGAAGAGGGAGTGTAAAGTCACCCGTAGGCAGAAGGATGAGGAAAGAATGAAGGAAAGAAAGACAGAAGAGGATGGAAGGAAAGAAGGATGGAGGAGAGGAAAGGGCACAAACCCGAGAGCAACACTACATCGAGTGAGTGAATGGTGAGCGCCCCACCTATGTCTGTCTGTCTGTCTGTCTCTCTCTCTCTCTCTCTCTCTCTCTCTCTCTCTCTCTCTCTCTCTCTCTCTCTCTCTATATATATATATATATATATATATATATATATATATGAGCAAAATTTTTCCATAAATAAGAATTTTATCCCATATTTCCAGAGAATTCTCGGAATTTTTGCAAAATATATCAACTTACAGTGCCACCTTGAGGCCAGATTTTTTTACTTTTGACATGTTCCTGTATGTGCCGAGCTCAGAGAAGCCTGAGTATAATTGGTTAAAAAATAAGAATTTTATCCCAGGTTTACCGGTGAGTTTTGTAAATTTTACACCTCATATACTGAATTTTTACACTCTCATATAGCAAGATGAAATTTGTGCTTGATCATATAGTACTAAATATGAATTAACCAATGGACCAGTAAAATATATATTTTTTATGTTTAGTAGAAAACTGACCAAAAAAAGTACGTGGCCACTTCCACTCGCTTCGGCTGCTCCAGTGACCAGCAAACGATGTTGCTTGGCATCGTAGGGTGCCACAGAACTGAAGGAATTAATAACAGATATACCTATCCTGCCATGTTAGAAAAATCTCCCCTATGATTCATAATATCGCCTGTAACAAAACTGCTGTAAACTGTCCTTGGACGAGTGTGTTATGCAAATAAAAACTTGACGACTAATGTTGGTAGCTGATAGTGCTACGACAATGTTTATAAATTACCTTACGTGAATGTGGATACGACTGCTGATGCTGACAGTGTTGGCATTTCTCAGATGATTAACGATAGGATTGGTCAAATTCTTGACTGTCTGTTGCCTGATTGAACTGAAACAGAATTTTAATCAGTGCAAAACAGCTCCGATTACACTTAGAAATTTGTATTAATGAGGTAGATGATTGATACGTAGTTATATAATATTTTGCCACTAATACATGACAGAAAACTGGGCTTCTTGTGAAATATTAACTTTCTGATTTGTCCCCAACTGTCTACCAACTTCAATTAGACGTCCGATATCTTTCTCCTGCTACCAACAGATGCTGTTATTCAGTTTGGGGCGAACCTGTGCACAGTGAAAAAGTTAAAAGCAAAATCTCCGTTAACATCGTCACGAGAATGATGCCCTATATCCTCTTCTTTCAACCGACAGGCAATTCTACGTAGCTTCTGAAGAACATTTATAGAGTTAGGCTAAGTCCATAATTAATGTATAACATCGGGAGTACAAAATACTATTATATTGTAAAGAAGTGTCATATATGCTACTAAATTTGCTGTCAGTTCATGACGGTAAACTAGCACGCGACTCTAACCTGGCTCGACAGATCATATAAGAGATACTCAAGGCACATTTATTTCAGTGTATTCTCTCCAAACAAGCAGATCTTTTTGGTTGATAGTCTAAGTGTAGTGAAGACTCAGAACTAAATTTGATTAAGAATACACACACACACACACACACACACACACACACACACACACACACACACACACACACACACACACACACACACACACACACACACACACACACACACACACACACACACACACACACACACACACACTCACTTACAAACACAGAAGGAAACCACAGCAATATGCCTTGGTTTAGCACGTGATAAAATCCTGCAATATTCGAGCATTTGCAACGAATTGCTTTTCTTCCCTTGATGCAAGAATGGCAACAACTAGCAGAGGATAATGGGAGAGAATTTTGGTACAATAGTTAATGTGGCTGGACATGACTGCACACCACAGCATATATAATGTTAAGCATTAATTATAAACGTTACCTGATTTATCAAGCGTTCAGACTGATGAGGATACACACAAACAATTTTAATACTGTTTATCTTCATTATGGCTCCACCGACTAGGTATAATAAACACCTCTGCTAATGCCATAACGCGTGAATGCAATATCCGTAGCGTTCCCCGCCTGAGATATTAGGTATTAGCATGTGTATATCAGGTAACTTGTGAGGCTTGCGTGGTATCAGCCCTATGTTGGTCAGTAGTACGTGGACAACTGGACCTTGGGAACAGATTATGTAGCTTGTGTCCAGAGTCGGATGCATGAAAAAAAAAAAAAAAAAAAAAAGCACGGCAGCTGTATTTTCTACATTACAATATTTTGATTATCATCTCTAGGGTTCATGTCGATTAATCAACGCTCGTTAGAAAATGTGGATGGTACGACACTGCCAATACTGTAACTGCCATAATTTAATCCGTTTTTTCCTAGTGTTGTACCTTTCCTTTCCCAGTCTGATTAATAACTAGTAGACCATACACGAGTTTTATGTACTGTAAATCCAGCCTTAACAACTAATATGCCGATGAATATCCTTCAGCTTTCGACACGCTTCTCACAGGTGTAGTAGTAACAGTCTTTAAAATATTCACGGGATGAAGCCTTGGCACACCAACCTTTTTATCTGTTTTCCCATTAAGGTTGGCATTCTCCTCTTCTCATCACGGAGGACACGCACCACCCGTCTAACTACACACCCTCACCTCTTTTCTGTCCAACTCATGAATGCAAGATTCAACCAATAATCATGGATGCAACTGCTCAACTGGGGATTTATCTTCCTGAGTAGGTCTTTTCCACTGGCTATATTATCAAGTCCTTTTAAAGGCAATGTGCCATGGCATCTTTTAACAGACTAGTCATGTCATGGCTCTGGTTTTGTTTTTCTGCAATTATATTTGAAAGAGACGGGTTTCATTGGCTCTAAGCTCCGAGTTCCCTCTCCTCTCCACAGCTTACACACAACCGTTCAAATCCTTTAGAGATAACTGATTTATTGTTAGTTTATTATTACTATTATTATTATTATTGCGGTTGTTGTTGTTGCTGTTGCTGCTGCTGCTGTTGTTGTTGTTGTTGTTGTTGTTGTTGATGCTGTTGTTGTTGATGCTGTTGTTGTTGCTGTTGTTGTTGTTTCTGCTGCTGTTGTAATATTTGACCACAGGTGAATGCCAGCATACCATCCTTAAATGCCCTAGACCTAAGAAGCCTGGCCTCAAGCACACCGATATTACAAAAACACGAACTACGTCGACAACTGTTCAGAGTCTGCAGTTTCTTGTGAAAATGCATACGCAGATTCCTCATAAAATATTTAAGTATATAACGAGAGAGAGAGAGAGAGAGAGGTAATAAAGTATATGTACAGTTTCTTCCTATACATCTAGAAAAAAAATGGCAACTGCATACCCCAATCCTGTTATATTTATACTGATTTCGTTTAAATCCATGTGCTCACTTTCCGGTATTTCTGATAGCTTTTATTTTGGGAAGAGGGGCTGATCCCCCATGAATCATTGGAAGGGTCATGCTCCCCAAATATCACATTACAGATGACAGACCATTGTACAACATGTTCTAAGAAATCAAAGCCATGTCTGCAATCCTCTCACAAATTCTTAGAGTTTTTACTTTCCTGAGGAAGGCGAGCCCTCCTAAAAATCATGGTTGGAAAACTGTATGTAGTGGATGACTTTCCCAGTAATAAAATGAACTTACCTGAGCTATGCTATTCAAATTTTCCACCGATTTCTGTTCATTTTTATTTGCTTCATATCGCATTACTGATGAGAATCCATTGTACAACATGTACTAAGATATCAAAGCTTCATCTGCCTTTTTCCTCCATTTCTGAGAATTTTATATTTCCTAAGTGGGCTGACCCACTTAAAATTACTGGTTGGAAGACTGTATAAAGGAGGAGACCTTCCCAGTAACCTAAAGAACACACATGGGACGTTTTATCCAGGTAATTCCCTATTTCTGATTTTTTTTTTTTTTTTTGAAGGGAGTGACCGACGCCCCGAGAATCATGGTGGGGGGAGTCATGTTTCCCAGATATCAATGTGCAGTTTCTTCTTGAGCATTCGGAAGAGACGTGGAAACTGCATACCCATAATCCTGTGATTTCGTTGAACTCCATGTACTCACTTTCTCCTATTTCTGATCGTTTTTATGTTTGGGAGGGGGCTGACCCCTTCAAGAATCACTGGGGATTCACACTTTCCAATTATCTCATTACGGATCAGAGAATACTGTACAATATATACTTAAATATCAAAGCCATATATGCAGTCTTTTCACTGTTTCTGAGAGTTTCAAATTAGGTAAGGGGTGGGGCTGACCCTCGTAAAAGCCAGGGTTGGTAAACTGTATATAATGGAAGTCCTTCCCAGCAACCAAAAGAAGTCACCTGGGAAGTTTCACACAAGTATTTCCCTCATTTCCGATCGTTTAAATTTTTGTGTGGGGCTGACCCTAAAAAATGCTGAGCGAGTCACACTCCCAAAATATCGCATTATGGATGAGGGTCCATTTTACTACATGCAGGCTACTAAGATATCAAAGTCATATCTGTCCTCCTTCCTTTATTTTGTATTCTTTATTTGTTTTAAAGGGGGGCTGACCCCCTATAACGTTATAGTGATAAATTTTATGTATTGGACGACATTATCAAGTAGCCAAGCAAACTGACCAGGTTTTGTTAAATTCCATCTGCTTACTATCCATTATTTCTTACGATTTTAATTTGGGGGGAGAGATTGACCCCCCTAAGAATCATTTGGGGGGTCACATCCCCGAAAGATCGCATTACGAAGAAGAGTCCATTACACAATATGTACTACAATATCAAAGCCATATCGGCTTTCCTTTCATTATTTCTAGAAAATTTTAATTTGGTAGGGGGACTGATCCCCCTCCCTTAAAAATCATGGTTGGAAAAATGTATGTAGTAGAAACCCTTTCCAGAAACCCGACGAACTCACTGGAGAAGTTTCATTCAAATCCGCCTGCTCAGTTTCCATTATTTCTGATTATCATTATTATTATTTTTTTAAGGGGGCTGACCCCCAAGAATCATTGAAGATTCACGCTCCCCAAATATCGCATTACGGACGTAACTCGATTGTGCAACATATACTACGATATCAAAGCCATATCTGCCTTCCTTTCATCATTTCTGAGATTTTAAAATTTGGCCAGGGGGAGTTGACGCCCCAAAAAATCGTGGTTGAAAAATTGTAGATGGACGACCTTTCCAGTAATCCGACGAACTCACCTGGGAAGATTCATTCAAATCCATCAAATAGCTTAGGAGGAGTTAAAGCACACACACACACACACACACACAGCCTGAGTACAGCGCTACGGATGGGTAACGTTGCCGAAAGCGACACCATTCTGTTCCGCAGGATTGTAATTAAATTATTCTCTGAGGTTTTCTTACACAAACAATCGTACAGGAAAATAAATGGCAACAGGTTGTTGGTGCTTTTCAGGCAATTTGTTATGGAGGAGGCTATAACTATGATTTCTAACAGTCAAAGTTACGGGTACTAACTTAAAAGGTCTCCTTTCATCCATCTATTCCTCCACCTAAGGCCGAATTGAAAAAATGAGAACGACCACCATGAAGTGTGAAACACAGAAGGAAATCAATCAGGGAAATTTCATAGGTGAAGATATATATATATATATATATATATATATATATATATATATATCCTAAGGTTACTACGGATTAAGATACCATTGAATACGGTGACAGTGCAAACGAACTTTGCACTGTTGCTCTATGCTCCTGAGTGTGGGGGTGTGAGTGAGAAAGCACCATTTTTTTTTTTTTTTTTATTGAGCACTGAATACTGTTGCCATGAGATTACAAGCCAGATATTTATTCAAGCGATGTAAATGCTGCTACTAGATATATACAGTAAGAATACATTTGATGAAATTAACGATAATGTTAGGATGGCAGTTCACCAAAAACTATCGGACCGAAGTCGAGACAACATTTTTAGACCATATTTTTGTGCATTACATGACTGGTTAACCGTTATACCATTATCATGAAAAAATTTCGGGTACACATATGATACATAAAGACACGTACTAGAATAATTAAGTGTGGCTCTAAAGCTCCCGCATCTAGAGCTTGTGTATACTGTATGCTCAAAATAGTCTTTGCGCGAGTTCCTTATCTCACTTTATATATATATATATATATATATATATATATATATATATATATATATATATATATATATATATATATATATATATATATATATATATATATATATACTGGATATATAATTATATTCCTTTCCGTTCATTACATACTCAAGTTTTTCCCACATTCATTCCTACTCTTTTTCATTTCTTTCCTCAAATGTTTAAAATTATCAGAAAAATGTGCAGTAATTCTTATTTCAGACTCTTCATTCATTCCTTTCTTCTCCCTTTTAATTATTCTCTTTGAAAAACACGCTTCTGGCTGCCAACATATTTTCTCTTTCTTTTCTTTTCCCTGCTGTTCCAACTATTCTTTCTGTTTCCGCATCTCACCACATCATTTTCCTTTTAATACCTGTCGTTATTGCAACAATACACACAACTTTCCCACTTCCAACCAAGAACTGTATATTTTCATCAAATTTTCCTGATCTATCCATTCCACTTCATTCACCTTAACTTCACTATTTTTCATTTTGTTTGTTTATTACCTTCTTCCTCATACTGTTTTGATTTCTTAGGTTTTCACTGCCATACTCTCCTTCAAATATAAACTATTTTTTTCCTCATTTTAAATATGATGCTTTGAAGGACTAAGTTGGGGGAATAAGTTGACTCTACCCTTACCTCACGTGTATAAAGCTGAACTAGTGACTATCCATTGCATGAGAAACAACATGCAAAATTTAAAGAGACGTGTTAATAACAATATACTGTGTAGTGCGCTAACGTGTTTTTTATCAACGAACAACAAACACTGCAATTAAATGTGTTTGTCGGACCACAGGAGTGGCAAAATATAGAGTTGGTTCCTAACTGCGTCCTTCCCTTCCTCCCTCCCTCACCCACTGGCTCACTCACAGAATAACTGTACTTTCTTGACGAATACGGTCCAGGCCTTACGGGAAGATGGTTAAGAAAATAAAATTTTGTAGAATAGTAGACCTACACTCGGACCATGTTTCAGGCAATATCAGACTCCAGAGGGCCGCCGCCCAGCAAGGGGGGGACGCCCCCACGGCGTCAAACCCCAAATAAACCGCTTGTCAGGGCCATTTTTTAAAAATTGAACACGAATTTTTGCGTAGCAGTAGAGCTTCAGTTGTACCATGCTATAGCCATGGTGAGGCCCCTGAGGTCCATCCCCACAGAAGAACTCAAAGTCGTTATGCATGGGCAAAAATTTAACAGAAGTACTTGAATTTCGAATATTAACAAATGTTCACCCTGGCCACGTTTTGGTATGAGTGAAACAAATGAGGGGGGCCACTCATGGGGGATGAGGCGGCCCCCGTGGGTCCCGGCAAAGCCTTTATGCATGATCATAGATTTTAAGCTTGGAACTAGAAATTTAGCATAGTGGTAGGCACTTACCCCGGCCATATTTTGGCTGGGCAAGACTTCCGGTAACAACGTTCCACAGACGGGGGAAGCGTCCCACAAGCAGAGCCATGTTTTTTCTTTCTTTCCTTTTTTTTTTTCTTTCTTTTTGCTTAAGAACATAAACTTTTGTACGATGGTACATGTTTACTGGACCCACGTTTTAGGCAGGGTGAGACCCTCAAAAACTTCCCCCCCCCCTACTAGGGTAGAGGTGACCCCGAGAGGTCTTCACCAAAGCCTTGATGCACGGCCATGGTTTTTAACAGAAGTATACGAAGTTTAGCATACTATACTCAGTTTTTTTCCAGCTGATGATCCACTTTCGTGAATGTGGCACCTGTGCACTCCTGTCGCGTGATTGGTTAGTTTCAGTTTCATACCTGAAGTATCATATTTACAAAAAACAGTTGTACCTAATATTCCAATTCTCATAAATGCTGTTTTGCATTGTCATTGTACTCTACTAACAGATATGAAACATGTATGCATTTGTGCTTCACCCAAACGGACAATGAATTTGAGGAAGTTGAATATGAACTGAAATATTTATGGTTGTAAAAGTTACAGAGTTGTTGCATCTCCCTACATTTAAAAAAAAAATAAACGCATTTGGCTGGGTATGTGCAAATAAAAGTTATCTGAATACTTAGGCACTTGTTACATTAGATAATAGTATAATTTAAGTAAATTAGCAGTATTTGACAGTGGTAAAGCGGTGGAAGTGGGGAGGCGAATGGAACAGTCGCTACAGAGGAGAGGGGGGGGGGACACGAGAGATGGCCAGGCGGGAAAAACAAGTTGTTTCATCTCACAAGATGTCAGACTTTATTATAGATCACATCTACACCATTGCTTCGATACCTTCGCCCATATTATCTGTAAGTATATACATCCCTAAGTATATATATATATATATATATATATATATATATATATATATACCTAGGCTGCTTCCCCCAAGGAAAGGGAGGTAGCCGAGACAGGACGACTCACTCTCCACTTACTCATCCATTCAAACACATTCATTCGCATCTTAGCCCCAAAGGGGAGAACGGACAGATCCTCACCGCACCACACCGCACAAGGGTCAACTGCGCAATGCAATCAGTGACATCCGCAGCAGGGCCCGACAGCAGAACTGGTTTACCCCTGCCACATCATAACAGACCCATCCCCTTACCCACACCTGACCTGACTAGCTGATCAGACCAAATGCGGGAGAATATCCCCTCAGGGCAGCGTCATCACTTATTCATTCACAATTTCTCTCCATTTATTTCTGTCATGCACAGCCACTCTTCCTTGCTCAACAGACATCCTTCTCGCATCCAGCGCTCTCTTCACACTGTCCATCCATCCTATTCGTGGTCTTCCTCTCAGCCTTACACCTCTCACATCAGATCTAGTTATCTTTTTCACCAATCGCTCATTATCCATTCTCTCCATATGCCCAAACCATTGCAACACCCTCTGCTCAACTCTACCAGCCATCTCCCGAACAACTCCAGTTCTCCTTCGCACTTCATCATTTCGCACTCGATCCATATGTGTCACTCCACACATACTCCTCAGACATCTCATCTCCATTACAATCAAACTTTTCCTCTCTGCTACACCCATATTCCATGTTTCAGCCCCATATAATGCAGTCAGTACCACAACACCCTCATACAGCCTTCTCTTTACATCCATTCTAAGCGAACGACATTTAAACACTTTTTTCATTCCTCCCAGCACCTTTCCTACTTCATTTATTCTAAACTTCACTTCTGCATCTGTTCTTCCAACCACAGCAACATGTGACCCTAGATATTTAAAACAATCTTCCTCCTCAAGCAACTCACCATTCAAAACTATATTCATCCCCCTACCATCTATCAACCTCGTACACTTCATCACTTTACTCTTATTCTCATTTACTTTCAATTTCCTCCTTTCACACACCCTTCCAAACTCCTCTACCAACTGTCTCAATCTCTCCTCTGAATCAGTCACCAGTGCAGTATCATCTGCAAACAGCAGCTGCTTCAGATTCCACTCTCCACCATCAACATTTACCAGACTCAGACCACCTAAAACTCTTGCATTCACCTCCCTTACAACACCATCCATGTAAATATTAAACAACCAAGGCGACATCACACATCCCTGTCGCAGCCCCACTCTCACGGGAAACCAATCACACACAGCATTTCCCACTCTTACACACGCTCTACTATTTACATAAAAACTTTTCACCTCTTTTAGTAACCTACCATTAAGTCCATACAATCTTAAAACAGTCCACAAAGCCTCCCTATCAATTCTATCATACGCTTTCTCTAAATCCATTAATGCCCAAAACACATCCTTGCCTTTCGCTAAATACTTTTCACATGCTTGTCTCACAGCAAACACCTGATCAACGCATCCCCTCCCTCTCCTAAAGCCACACTGCTCCTCACTAATCACTCCCTCTGTACCCTCTCTAACTCTCATAATTAACACTCTACCATACACCTTACCTACAACACTCAACAGACTTATACCCCTAAAGCTAGTACATTCATACTTATCACCCTTGCCTTTATACAACGGGACCACACAAGCACTTGCCCAGTCAATTGGCACCATACCTTTCTCAAAGCACACATTCAACAATCTTACTAACCAGTCAATAATAGTCACTCCACCACCCTTCAGGCATTCCACAGCACACCCATCCATACCTGCAGCTTTCCCTGTTTTCATCTCCTTTACTGCCTTCTCCACTTCCTCCTTCGTGATCAAAGAATCATTCAACTCTCCCAACACATTTATTCCTTGCACCCTTCCATCCACCACAATCTCAGCCACCCTTTCCTCCTCTACATTTAACAATCTTTCAAAATACTCTGCCCATCTCTTCCTTACTGCATCCATCTCAATTAACATCCTTCCATCCTCTGCTTATACTCGTTCTTCCTTCCCAGACTCTCCCTTTTACACCCTTTTCACCTCCTTCCAAAACATTTTCTTATTCTGTTGAAAATTCTCTGTCAGCCGCCTACCCCACCTCTCATCTGCTGCCACTTTAGCATCACGCACAGCCCTTCTCGCTCTATTCCTCTTTTCCTTATACCTTTCATATGACATCTCATCCTTCCTATATATATATATATATATATGTATCTATATATATATATATATATATATATATATATATATATATATTAGAGATGCAACAACTCTGTACCTATTTCAACAATAAATATTTCAATTCAAATTCAAGTTCCTCAAATTCATTGTCTGTTTGGGTGAAGCACAAATACATGCTCGTGTCATGTCTGTTTAGTACAGTGACAACGCAAAACAGCATTTATGAGAAATGGACTATAAGATCCAAATGCTTTTTGTAAACATGATACTTCAGGTATGAAATTGAAACCAACCAATTACGCAGCAGGCGTGCGCAGGTGCCACATTCACTAAAGTGGATCATCATCTGGAAAAAAATCGAGTATAGTAGATGTTCACCCCGGCCACATTTTAGGCATGATGGAATCCTCGACCGCCGCCAGTCGTGGGAGGCCTTCTCCACGGCTAATAACACCATGGTTTTAAGTAGGCACACTAAATTTTGTACAATAGAAAATTTTCACTCGGGCTAGAGTTTATAAAGGAAAGGATCCCCGGGATTTGCTCCACCACCTCATCCATAAATAACTATTTCTTTCCCTTTACACTATTGCAGGGGTGCATATGACGAAGGCGTCCCTTGTCTTCTTGCTACTTACACTCTTAAACTTTTATAACTTACCCTCAGCTGAACAAAAACTGTCTGGCTTTAGTAGGAAAATAATACTAGAGTTGTCACCACCATGGAATAGCAAATGTTGACAATATTACAAGCCTACACAAAAGAAGTTATTTGGTTAAGTTTTCCTCATTGCACTTCCATCCTGTTTTTTTTCCCTCACATTATGCAGCAGTGTGCATTTTCATGCTGATAACATGAAGAATTATGAAGGGATAATAAACACATAATGAAATTTTTTTTAGTTCAAAGGTACCACACTTTGGGCTGAACCCTATTCAGCTGTCAATTGAGTCTGAAGATATCCCTGTATACAGGTGTTGTTCACAGCAAGGTGAAGGTGAGAGAATGTGAGGAAACATAGCAAGGTGTGGGGAACTGTATGGAGAGAATTACGGTTTACTGTGCAGAAAGATAGATAGATAGATAGATAGATAGAGATAGATAGATAGATAGATAGATAGAGAGAGAGAGAGAGAGAGAGAGAGAGAGAAACTAAAAAACTAAACAAAAATAAATACAAACACAGAGATATTTACATTCCGCAGGAGCAGCTACTTAATGATAAATGCAGAATGAATGCAAGGGTGTCGGAAGACATACACTGAGGATTGAGAGAAGTGAAGGTTAACATTCATGAGGTGGTGGGCGTGTTGGAGGCACTGAAGTCTTTGCTGCTGCTGGGTAGTATCAGAAACAACTTTAATTTATTTCAAATTTTACCTTACCTAAACATGCCATCCCTCTATTTAACCCCTTAACCTTGGGGCATCACTTTTGTGATGCTCGGGCACAATGGATCATACTGTGGGGCGTCACTTTTGTGATTCTGTTTTTTTTTTTAATTCTCCCGGGCTTTCAAGTGGTGGCTTGTATCATCTATCAGTACTGCCAGTGTCCAACAATAGTCAGCGCTGCTAATGTCAGCTGTACTCCCATCCATTGTTGACAATTTAGCCATTTTTCCCCATTCTTGACTCCCCTCCCTACCTCCCCTCCATTACCCTCTCCTCTTGCCTGCCCGGTCACGCTGAACTAAGCAAATCTTCCCCGGATTTTTCCATTGATTTCATCCGTTGAAATGAGCACTATGCCCTATTCTTATACAAAATAATATATACAAAAAAGAAGTAAGGTAACTGATAGTGCCATACACCTGGAATTGGCTAATTATCACCTGGCAACACTCCACGTGCACTCGTTCGCTAATTTTCCCTGGTAACTTCCCCTTGAAAAATGACGTATGATCTATTCTCGTAATAAAAAACTATATATAAGGAAGAGAGAAGCCTAAGTGATATTTACATTCACCTGGAACTACCTAATTTATTACGTATTGTCTAGATTTCCTACTAATCATTTCATAGCATATAGATTAGCAGCTGTCACCACACTGACATTCTCAACCCTTGGCTGCCTATATACGCCGTGTCATTCAGTTCCTTGTCATCCTCTGAGGTGAAATCATGTCGCACTCGTGCCTTGCCATTTCTGCTGCTTCTGCATCCATTGCAAAGGGCCCTGTGACCTCTATCCCCAGAAAACCTGGTGTGTGAAGCATTAAAGACTAAGTGACTCAGCAGTTGAATGTGAACTGGCTGAAATATCTATGATAATGATGGATAATGACTTTGATCTTTCGGGTGAATCGTGTGATGAGCCTGGGGAGGAAATCGTGACAGAAACTGCCAGTATGAGTGCTTCAGTGTCCCAAGTTCATCCTAGTTCCAAGGGAAAGGAGCCCTTAGTGCAGCAAGGGAAGGGATTTGGGAAGCGAGTGAAGAGGAAGCGGGTTAGCCCCGGGTCAATGGCCCCGCGTGGCCCAGCCTGCCATGAGTCCCGAGGTGAATCACCTCCCCGCTCTACCAGCCCCACTTCACTAATTTCTTTCTCCTCTTCAGCAGAAATTTCTCCTGAGTCTTCGTCGTCAGAGTCTCCACCAGCACCTACAGTGAAGGCAGGCCTTTGGGGACGAGGTACATCCCTGACTCGTCGTAAAAGTAGAGTAACAACTAGAGTAAGGGCTGCTAGTGCTACATGGCAACCTAGGGTCAGTCAAAGTGACCTTGAAACAGGCCAGTCTGCCTCACAACCACCCTCCACCCTCACCCACCCTACACTGCCACGAGAGGGAACCCTGGATGCCTTCGTGTGGACTGATGGTTCCGATTTTGTCCCTGAACAACTCCAGTTTGACGAGGGTTCCTCAGGGATACAGCCTGCCTTCACTCTTGACGAGGATGCCGAGTGTGTGGACTTCCTTTTGGCCTTCCTCGATGACGAAGTCATGCAGCACATACGTGATGAGACCAACAGGTATGAGTCACAATGTGTTGCAAGTGGTGCAGGTGCAGCAAAAATGCAACAGTGGACCGTGCTGGGAGTGCAGGAGCTGTATGTGTTCTTCACCCTCATGCTTCTCATGCCACATGCAAAGATGCATGAGTTGGAAGATTACTGGTCCATGGACCCCTTACTACCCTCACCCACCTTCAATAAGTACATGGCCAGAGATCGCTTCCGTAACATCATGGGAAATCTGCACTTCACCAACAACGATGTACCTTCCCAAACTGACCCACTCTTGAAGATCCCGGAGAGTCTGAACAGAATGAAGGATAAATTTATGTCATTCTTCCACCCATTTCAGAAGGTTGTCATAGACGAATCCTTGGTTCTGCTCAGAGGACGTCTGAGGTTCGTACAGTACATTCCAAGCAAACGTCATCACTTTGCAATCAAGTTCTTTGTACTGTGCGACTGTAAGACGGGGTACATCCTTGACTTCATCATCTATTCAGACAGCACTGTCGATCTCAACAAAACACACCCACTTGGCTTCTCAGGCTGTGTAGTGAAAGGTATTTCGGTGGGCATCATGTGCTGTATACTGACAACTACTATACAGCACCGAAACTTGCTAAATACCTTCCAGAGCACGGCATTGGCCCCTGCAGCACTGTCAAGAGCAATCGTGCCAACTTCCCCAGATTCCCCAAGGCAGGAAACTCGCAGCGAGGAGACGTGCACCTACACAAGTCTGAGAAGATGCTGGCAATATGGTGGCATGACAAGAGGGTCATATACATGCTCATCACCGTACACAAGGGGGAACTGAAAGACAGTGGGAAGATCGACCGTAAGACAGGCGAACCTGTGAGGAAACCTGATGCTGTCATCGACTATAATATCAACATGCGGCTGGTGGACAAGTCCGACATGATGATTGGAGAGATCAACTGCCTCAGGAAGAATACTAGGTGGTACAGGAAAGTTTTTCTGCATCTCATTGATATGACGATGCTGAACACTTTCATCCTGTACAAGATGAAGTTAAAGCCACCCAAGTCCTTCTCCCTGAGGTTGTTTGCCAGGACTTGTGTTCAGCAGCTGCTTGAGAGGTATGGTAGGGTAACAGCAGCAGCTCCAAGGCGCCATTCTGTAAGACTTCCTGACAGACTTGAGCAGAGGGCGTACATGTATCTGCACGACTGGTGCAAATGCCTGCCACAACGAAGAGGAAGGCTGCGATCCGTAGGTGCCAGGTGTGTGCACATACCACTATATACACACCTGAGCACAAACGCACCTCTTGGCAGTGCGCTGAGTGCCAGGTTCCCCTCTGCGTGACCTGGTTCTTTGATTACCACAGCCTGAAGCAGTTCTAAAACAGTGCAAGTGGAAAATGTAAATAATGTGTAAATAGCAAGTGAAAGCAATGGATGTAAATATGACTGAACAGTGGAATATAGTTTTATAAGTTACTGCAAGTGACAATGCATAACATAATGTAAGTAAAACAGAAGTGTAAATATTGAAAATACAATAGAAAATGTAAATAAAAATGTAAATAATTAGTAATCTAAGAATATGAGTACAAATACTTGAAGTAATGACAGTGAAAGTGAAACCTTGGCTCTCTACGTAGTTTACTGAAAGAGAAAGTGAATGCCTGGAGTGACAGTAAACTACTGTTACTGAAGGAAACTTATGGATAAATACTGTAGATATATATAAGTGTAATAAAGTAATAGGAGTATAAAGTGTGAGTGTTTTTATGAATAAAAAATGGCAGAATACCAGCGGGGAACGAGGATAAGTGGGAAGCTCGTACGCGCTCGTAATTTACATTGCTTTCACAATGTTTTTTTTTTGAGTATGGATTCCAAACTACCTGAAAATCATAGAATAGTGTTTCTAGTGATAATATCAGGCTGTGGTAATCATATTACGGGGTGTCGGGAAGTGTAAAGAGGAGACTTCATTACCCAACTTCAGAAGTCTCCACAAGTCCTACGGTTGTCGAAGAAGGCTCAACAAACATCCCAGGAGAAAGCTGAAGGTATGTGCCATATGCATATGTAATTAAAATTTTTGGTAAATATATTTAAAATGTCAGTCGGAGCGCAAATATCCCCGCGGGACGCACAAGGAGCAGCGAAAACATTCCCGCGGTGTAGGGGTTAAGAAGCTGAGTTTTAGCAAGAGATTTCAAATGGAAAATGATGCTAGGTACAAAGAGGTGCCATGGAAACGTTGATGAACCATGGTATTATTCTACCAGTGATCAACGTGATGTAAGAAGAAAAACAACGAAGATCTGTGCCAAGTGAAGGAGGACGACCTACAGTATAAGATGAATGGTAATACTAAGAGGACAGAGAGACAATCGAGAATCTTTAACTAATATTAGATTTAAAAAAAGAAAAGTAAAATCATGTAAATGTTCCCCCTTATATTTGGATAAGGAATAAGAAATAAGTTTAAAGAATATTGAAAAAGCTGGTGAACAAACATACATCTTTTCTATCTATAATGACTTAGAGCAGCTTGCACAGCACCCTACCCGTTTCGCTGACCACTTTGGAGAGAATTCCAACATACTTAACCTCTTCCTTACAACTAATCCTTCTGTTTACGTTGTTAATATTTCCTCTCAGTCGGGCTCCTCCGATCACAACCTTATCATCTTAACCTGTCCTGTCGCTTCAGTAAGGCATGTGGATCCTCCCGAGAAGTGTCAATTGTGGCACTTTGGAGATGCTGATTGGGAGGCCCTCAGGCAATACTTCTTTGATTTTCCCTGGAATAACTGTTGCTTCCATGGCCAAGAGTCATCTGAGTGTATGTTGTGCACTACGGAGATTATTTTCACAGACATGGAAACATACATTACTTTCTTAAATCCTTTGACTAATGCAAAACAACCTTGGTTTAACCACGGTTGTTCTCATGCTCTCCACAACAAGGGGAAGGTAAAAGGTACCGGAACCAACCCACTCCTGAATCTCATCTCTTTTATGTTTCTGTTCGGAATCCTGCTGTCTGTTCTTCGCTCTGCTAAAAATAATTTCATTCGTACTAAATGTTCCTAACTCCCCAACTTGAATTCTTCCCGCTCCTTTAGGTACCTTGCCAATAACCTTTCTAACAACTTTACCTCATCATCCTTCCCCCCTCTTTTCTACTCTGATGACTATATAACTATTCTACTGACAAAGAATTCTTCGCTCAGACTTTCTCCTCCAATATCACTTTAGACGATTCAGGTGCTGTTCCTCTATCACTTACCCTCCCTGAATTTTCTCAGATCACCATTGATACGCACTGCAGCCCCTAGAGCCGTCATACATTCTCTTCACGGCATTCAACAGCTTCCCAATTAGTCCATATATTTTTAATATTTTCCACATTCCTTGTCTATCCACTCTGTCATATGCTTTCTCCAATCCACGAAAGCAGCATACAATTTCTTTACCTTCTCTAGAAACGTTTCCAGTAATCAACCTAGGATAAATATTTGATCTGCAAAAATTTTTCTATTCCTGAAACCTCCCTGTTTTTCCACAACTGACTCCTCTGTTCAAAAACATTTTATTCCGGTGATGAAATTCCGAGCATTCCAAAGGTTAATGGGATAAGTTTTAGCTCGTCTGACTAACAACATTTCCCACAGTTAAGCAAAATTTTGTGGTAGCCTGAATAAAATAATGAAATGTGTAAAATGTAGACGAAAGATAAGTGATCTAAGATTGAGAGCTGAGTCAGCAAAATGAGACAATGCAAACTATAATCATGTGTGTAGCGTCTGTATATTACCCCTTTATTCTGATCATGTATTTTTATAATATTAATGCCAGTTCAGTCTTATTTATTTATTTTGTTTTTGTTTTGCTTTGAGCAGAGCTACTCAGATAAAGCCTTGAGTAACCCATTCACTGTTCGAATGCTATACTAATATGATAAAATTCTTCTGGTAGTAATAAGAACAAAACTAAGTAATGCTGTTCCCCTTAAAGGTCGGAACGCGGGAACCGGAGCCAGCTGGAGGGCAATCCCCCTTCAAAAATATATATATATATATATATATATATATATATATATATATATATATATATATATATATATATATTTTTTTTAACCCATTGGAGCCCTGTGTCCGGAATAATGGACAGAACTGGGATTTTTCAGGTCTTTACAAAGTAGGGAACCCCCTGGTAGGGACCTATGAGCTTCGCGACTATGAGCCGATAGGCAGAGGGCGGTACGCTTAGTACCCGCTCAGCACCATGCCTCGCCCAGCTCCCCTGGGATCCAGTGGGATATATATACATATATATATATATATATATATATATATATAGTATATACTTATTTCCACAAATTATATGCAGCATACCAGGAATTCTATGAATGAAGGAATTCAATATATATAATTTATATCGGCACTCATAAAAACAGGCGAGAATTTTTAATGGTCTGGTTTCAAATTAATACTGTAATTACCTGGCATGGCTCAGTTACGTGCATTTGAAAATAAGTACAAGTTTTCATGCACTTCTATTTAAAAACTCAATATACATGGAATTGATGAAATAATGCACACTTCAGGAACAATTAAGTTTAATTAATACATTAACTACTTCAGTATTAATATATATGTATATATATATATATATATATATATATTGCTGAATGCAGTCATCAGATCAAAATAACTGATCATGGAACAGAATGTTTCCGCAGCAGCATGCATGTACTGTACTTGTCTCTGTTTTGCCACACTCCGTCCCTGTTTCTCAGTCCTCTGTTCTCTTCCAGCCTTAGGCCTACTTACACGCCAATTTCCTGCTGAACTGACTTATACTTTACTGTGTAGCAGGACTGCCTTATACTTTATTGTGTAACTGTGGAGCCTACATCCCGAAGGGACATTGCATCCAGTAAATGAAGGCACATCATCTTACCTGAGGGAAGAATCAAAATTTTAAGCAGATTGCAAACAGTGTGAGCCAAGTATCTATGTTCCGAGACTGGAACATCAAATATACATTTGAGGTAGCACTAGCATTACAGATGCATTCTCAAAGATATTATAGAGATCTTTGAATCATTTCAGGATGCCAAACTTGGTTTTAAATAGTCTGGCTATCCCTTGTGTATGAAGTCTTAGGTTTTACCTTGACCAAAAGCAATCAAAGTACAAATGCGCTTTGGTATCAAAATCGAAGAAATCAAAGTAGAAACAACTGAAACAATAAGATGAACGGGAGATATCTGTGCTAGCAACTATTATATGGTAGGTAAACGATTTAAAGTAGATTGGTGCAAAAATGATAAGGGGAAACAGACATTTATTCTTCTCTGAGGAATGCAGCAAACAGGGTCTGCAACTCTTAAGCGACTGGCCTACAACAGTACCACAAGTCGGATCAGTCAGAAACTTGTCCCCAATATTTCAAGTGAAAACAGAAGTTTTTTTTAGCTTCATGGCTCCTCTCAGTCACTCGTTGCGTGATGCAGGTAAGAAGCAACAATCAGTCGAAACTCAGATCCATTGATGCCTGAGTCAATCTTGCATTTCAGAAGAAAGTGACGTAACAGTGTGCTGGACGGAACACAAGGACACACTATCTATTTTAACCCGGGGCGTCCCGTCGACGTACTTCCACGTCCTCACGTTATGTCACTGCCAATCCCGTTGACGTACTTCAATGTCCTGCAATTGCAAGGTTCATAATTTCCACAATTTTTCAAAATTCGCGCAAGATTTTCGATTCGCCCACGTACCCAAGCCTCCCCTACCTGCCCCCAGGCGGGCAGCCTCCCAGACTCCGCGTGACCTGCGCTCACCCTTGTCTCAGTCACTCACCTGTTAGCAGTGACCCAGGTCAGACATGGCGCATAAAGGTCTCTCAGACGACGAAATACAATCCGCCCTGGATGCCTTCACTGGAGATAGTGATTCTCCACTTGATGATGATGTGGTGGATCGAGATTATGTGCAGCCTGAGGAGGAAATAACAAGCAGTGATGAGGAGGTCCCTTCGCCCCGGAAAAAGCGGTATGTCACGTATCGTAAGGCAAGGGAAGGCCAGCCTGCACCCAAAACACCTGCGTGGACCTCTCTCCATCCCCTAGAGAGAGATTCTGATGAGGACGAGGATGAGGACGATGATGATGATGGCGGCTTAGGACGTGATGTTGCCTCGTGGTTGGGGAAGGAAAAAATCTCACCCTGAGGATCAGAAGGTGGGGCGAGAAGGCAAATAAAGTATGGGGAAGGCGAAAGTGGTGTGGTGGGAGTGCGGGGTGAAAGGGAAGTGGTGTGTGGGAGAAAGCACGAGCACGTGGTGCACGTAGGCATAGGGGAGAGGAGGTGGAGCCACTCCCCAGCACGACTTTTGCCATACAATATTCCCAAACTTCCTCCACACAGCCCCAGGATGTGGGGAAAGGAAGGAAAGGGAAGGGAAAGGGAGAGGGAAGAGAAGTGCGAGTGATGAAAGGCGCCACTCTCCACCTCCCCCACCACCACCAATGTTGCGTTGTGCCTTCAGCCATGTTTCAGAGAGTACCATAACTTCCTACACTACTGAAACTGTATGGGATGGATATATGACGCTCAGTATAATGGTAAGGCCAGTCAGTATGTGCCAAGTCTTATATAAACTTGAAACGGGTGTAATGTTTGCAGGAAAGTAATGTATAAGTTGAGAAATAGTGTAAGTTGAACGAAGTGATATGAAAACTACACCCACTGTATAAATCTGCGAAAATATGACGCTCAGTATAACACTCTGGTCAGTAAATATGTGATAGCAAGAATATAAAGTGGAAACGGGTGTAATGTTAGCATGAATAAAACGTATAAGTTGAAAAATAGTGTAAGTTGTAATAATTGATGTCATGAGTACACCCACTGTGTAAATCTGCGAAAATATGAACGCTCAGGATAACACTCTGGTCAGTAAATATGTGATAGCAAAAATATAAAGTGGAAACGGGTGTAATGTTAGCATGAATCTATCTATCTATCTATCTATTGCCAGACGCCTCAATCCCGTTTGGGGTGGCCACAAACAAATCGCCTCCAAGTCGCCCTGTCCCCCGCCATTTCACCCCCCTGCTCCCAACTCACACCCCCCTCTCTCATATACCTCTCCACCCCATCTCTCCATCTCATCCTCGGCCTCTCCCTCCCTCTTTCCCCCTCCACCTCACTCACATACACTCTCTTCGTCAGTCTTTGACCCTCCATCCTCTCCACATGGCCAAACCACCTCAGTGTGTTCCTCAAAACGCTTCCTATCACATCCACATCCACACCACAATACTCCTTTATATCCTCATTCGTCAGCCTGTCTCTCCATGTGACTCCACAGGGTCCTCTTAAATAACTCATTTCCACGGTAAGTTGTAATAATTGATGTCACGAGTACACCCACATTCTGGTCAGGAAGTATGTAATAGGAATTATATAAAGTGGAATTTGTTGTAATGTTAGTAGTAAGGTATTTTATAAGTTGAATACTAGTGTAAGATGAAACAAATGATATCGCGATAACACTCCCTGTGTAAGTACGCGCTAATATGACGCTCAGTTGCATCGTAAGTTCTGAAATTATGTGATATCAATTATATCAAGTGTAAACATGTGCAATGTTAGTGGAGAATTATTATATAAGTACAAAAATAGGTTGTAAGTTGAAATAGTAGTCATAGCGACTTCACCGTGTGTGTTATTATGCGCTATTATTACGCTATATATTTACGTTAGGCCTGAAATTATCTCAAAACAGTTCTATAAAGTTGAAAAGTGTATAATGTTATTAGAAAAGTATTATGTAAGTAGAAAAAACACAATACGAGTTGAAACAACAGTCACAGCGAGTTCACTCACTACGTAAATAAGCGCTAACATTAAGCTAAATGTTATCAAAAGGCCTGTGAATACGTAAAAACAGTTCAATAAAATGTAAAATGGTATAATGTTATTGTAGAAGTATTATGTAAGTAAAAAAAATGATATGTATCATGATTTTCGAATGTTAGCGATTCATCGTGACCAAGTTGCCCGATTTTGCTTGTTTCGCACGATGGTACAATGCTTATTTCTGCTCTATTTTTGTATAAAATCCAATATACTCTTTTATCACATGTTTTTATGTTTGTAATAAATACATATCTACTTTCATTGGTTTCCCAGACTTATAATACCATAGAAAACGTTAGAGGCTCAGACCGCCTACGGAGAACACGGGGCCAGGTGGGACCAAGGCATACCTGTTTAGGGTAATTATGGACCCCGGGGAACAATTTCTTTGTCACTGACCATTGTTTCTGACCAAAAGCGAAAGTTTTAGCAAAAAAAAAAAGGGTCGAAAAATGGTCGGGATTGGGGGGTACCAGTGGTGAAAAAGTGGTCGGGACGGGGCGGGTTAACTGAAATGACACAGAAAAAGATGTACCAGCACCTTCTGCTTCTCTAGAAAGTATTGCCGTCAAAGTGTTCCGCCCTGAAAGATGTTGTCTTATAGACAAACAGTATGACAGGGTTATGTTTGAAAAATGCAGTGATAGTACTGGTGCATACAGTTAAAAGATCTGCCTATGTCATTTTATACATGTAAGCATGCATTAATCAAAATTGCATATTTTAGATGTTAAACGATCAAAGTATGTACTGTAAGATGTTTAACTAGGATAACAATAATTTCTTCAAATTTTCAGCATAACTGTATGGTAAGCAATGGTGATACTAGAATGGCAAGTGTGAAATGCTTCATTATTTATCGTTTTCATATTCTTCAGTTATAAGAGGTTATTATTCACCAACCTCTTCGAAATGATACATTAGTTAGATCAATATGTAACAGATATATGGTGGATGCAGTTACGTTTATTATTCATTATTTTATCTACTTAATTTCCTTGAAGCATATCGAATTACTTCTCAATCAGCATTTAGAAATTACAAATTAGTTTTTAACCACGACTGATTAAGTTGTGGCTGGGGTGGATATGAGTATAATATTTAAACACAACTACAATTAATTTCATTTAATCCTTCATAATTTTACTGAGTTACATTGTACCCTAAAGAATAAAAGTATTTGTACCTGGACTCAGGGTTAAAGCTTTGTCCTTGTATCTGAGCAGAGAGAGAAAGCAGTACTTGTACATGTTTTCAAGTACAGTATCCAGTACTTGAACCTAAGACTGGTAAATACCTTTATGCTTTTGTTTGTGATACAAGTATGTATACAACGGTGTCATCTTGAAACTTAACTCACTTTATTTATTACCGTATACGAGCACACTAATATACTGCTTAACAGCCTACCATTGAACTGCAAAAAAAATAACTTCAGGAATTTTGTTTGAGAACAACAGATTTAAAAAAACTGTCTTTAGACTGTTAGTTTTGCATCACTGCGAAAACGAATGTCGGATATCATGCCTGGAGAATTTTTAAGGTGTCTTCAAACCCTCTCTTAGTTCTGTGGACTTGTCCATTATTATATATTTATTTAGATCGCTCATTTTGGTCTCACTGACTCCCCAGTACAGAATTTCCTTGAGGCCAAGGGAGTAAGACAAGTTTGGGCAATACAAAGCAAAATTTGCAAGTGATGTCATCGACACTGGATTATGCCGAAGCTGTCTTACTGCTTGCTGACACTAGTTATTTCATGTGTATTGGTGATGAGGATGGAAACAAAGTACAGTAGTCTACCTTAAAGATCGTAAAGCCGGATCGAGCTTAATGATAACCCTCTCTGAAGGGACTATTGATAAAAATTTTACATGATTTATACTTATCAAAAAGAAATAGATGTGGATTTTCGTGTTCTTGTATTGTAAAAAAATATCTTTCACTATGTTTTTAAAGACGAATATACCAACTTCATATTACTAATATGCTGTATTTAAGAGGCTATGCGATATTACTTTTCAGACTCTGACTGCATTTAGCAAGTAACATTTTATTTTGCTAAAAGAATAATTAATGGGTTTAAAGAAAATAAAAACATAGCTATGGTAGATTTTGAATATTTTGCCTTTAGGTGCTCCCATTTTCCGCCTACTTCTCTGGGTTTTGAACAGGTTATTTGAGGGTCTCCAGTAGCCTCAAAAGTTTGAAATTTTCACAAGCATTTGCAATCATTAAGCTATTAGAATATTCAAAACTAACATGACGTACTGTAAAATGGTACATAAAAATTAAAAGGAAATAAAGCATGTATTGTCAGGGTTTCAATAAAAGGAATGACGAAGATAACAAGGAGAATGAACAGTGAGAATTAGTATGATCGAATGGTGAAAAATACATATACAAAAGGGAATATAAAACAAAAATGTGCACTATGAGAGTGAAACACCCACCACCACCCACTGGTCTAAGGACCATATATTTGACTTTCACTCTGACCTTGACCTTGGATCTACTGCTTTCAAAATCGATTTATTTCATCGTTGTCTGATCCTTTATATTTCACCCAAGTCGGGTCCAAATCAGACCAAAAGTGTTTGAGTAGACCTTGCCTGTGACGCTGACCTTTGACCTTCACTATTGATCTTAATCTTTGACTGAATTCTCAGAATAGAATCTCCATCCATGCTGACCAGGAAGGCTTTCAAAAAGTTTCGTTTAAATAAAATAAAAACTGTTTAAGTCTACGTTGTCAGGTGATGTTGATCTTTAATCTATTAATAACACTAGGTTGATCTCTTGAGAAACCTTAAGCCCGTTCACCAAGTCTGATTCAGATGAGAACAAAAGTGTTTTAGTCTATCTATCTATTCTATCTATTGCCAGACGCCTTAATCCCATACGGGGTGGCCACAAACAAATCGCCTCCACGTCACCCTGTCTCCCTCCATTTCACTGCCCTGCTCCCAATTCACCCCCTCCCCTCCCTCATGTACCTCTCCACTCCATCCCTCCATCTCATACTTGGCCTTTCCCTCCCTCTCTCCCCCTCCACTTCACTCACATAAACTCTCCTCATCAGTCTCTCACTCTCCATCCTCTCCACATGGCCAAACCACCTCAGCGTGTTTCTCCTAACGCTTCCTATCGCATCCACATCCACATCCACACCATAACGTTTCTTCACATCCTCATCTGTCAGTCTGTCTCTTCATGTGACTCCACAGGCTCCTCTCAAATAACTCATTTCCACAGCTGTCACTCTTGACTTGTGTCCCTCCAACAACTTCCAAGCTTCACTTCCATACGTTAGAGTTGGTATCACAATACTGTCATGTAATAACTTTTTCACTTCCATGCTCACTTCCATATTTCTTATCACTACCTTCATGGAACCAGCAACCTTTCTTCCTTGTTGTACATCCACGCACTAAAGTTTCTGTACCCCCCTCCGTGGAAGGAAGTGGAAGTCAGGGTTAAAGAGAAGGCAGGCGAACGGACAACTGTGCTTGGTAGTTTGGTAATGAGCTATGAGGCAAATGGTGAGAAGCTTAATGAAACTGAATTCGAATCATTTCCATGCTACTCACCTGCAAAATATTATGTGTTCGTAACATACATAGCTTATAGACAACTATGTTATCATGGGGTCCTGTGAAACTGGTCCAGACACGACCCATCTGTTTCAGATCCTCAACATACAAATAAGGCAACGAACTGGTTGTATGTAAGCTGCGACTGGTCAGTGACAATTTTTGGGAATATGTTATTCCTGGATTGTCTATAGCTATAATACAGAATGACTGTGGATTTAATGCTGATTCCCACAGTAGCTGTGCGGATGGTTAAAAATGTGAGAATTATTTTATGAGGACGAATAAACCACTTGTGATGGGCAGTAGAGAGCATTCATCAATAATTAACTATAACAAATGAAGTTATAAGTGAACAACACAAAATATTATGAGACAACGACGATACAGCCGTGGTATCCTGTTCCGCATTACCCAGGCCTCAACTGTTGCATCACCTCATACGTGCACAGTTCTCCCTCTGTCTCTGCCTCTTCTATTACTCTCCTTTCCCGGTTTCTTACTACGTGCCGTCATATTCCGTAGGGGATTTCTAGTCGTCCGGTCCTATAACCTCTACTGTTTTACATTATTCGCCACGTGGTATGAATTAATAATAACAATTATAATAACAACAACAACATAGATGTGTAGAGTACCTAACATTACATATAAAAACTGCAGACCCAAACGTGCCTATATTACGGAGCACTGATAGTGTAATCACAGAACTGACCACCGACCACTGTTATCATTACCACTTCACCTTCCCTACAGCACTTCACCATGGTAATACAACCCACTATAGTCCTTTGTGGGATCTCTTCAGCTGTATGGGAAAATTAACATAGTGCACGACATGCCTACAACCCTCTGAAATACATATGTGACGTTTTACTGACATCCATCAAATAGCCTTGGAGAAGTTAGTGGACAACATGAATGGTTCACCACAAACAGGCTCAAAATAGCCCCAGCCAAATCTACAGTGACCATTTTCACAAACTGGACAGCAGAACACAGTCACATTCCACACCTCGCCATAAACAACACTCCCCTAACACACACACACACACACACACACACACACACACACACACACACACACACACACACACACACACACACACACACACACACACACACACACACACACTCGCTGTAACATCAATGTCATTTAAAGAACACATCACAAACATAAAAGACAAATTAACACGAAGACTCAACTCAACGCCTTAAGGTCACTTGCCAATACAAAATTTGGACATAGCAATGAAACTACCACCACAGTATACAACCAATATATACGTTCAGTGATGGATTATGAAAGCTCTGCTTGGGCTTCTACCTTCACTAAAACACACTACAACACTCTACAGACCACACAGAACAAGGCCTAAAGTTAACCATAGGTTGCACAGCTACTAAACTCACAGACCTCCTTCACCAAGAAACCAAAGTTCTCTAAGTCAAGGATCATCCAGACATGAGAGGCACTCATATTCTCGCCACAGCCTCTACAAACCCACACCATCCACAACACTACATGGCAGCACATCCACCCACACAAAGGAACATCAAAACAACACCCAGCACCCAATATCATACGCAAATACTGTCATCTCTACCCCCTTGCCCGCCTCAGACCAGCTTCCAGAACCATATCCATACTCAAATCACTCGCCACTCCATTCACTCACTTAAAGAAAACCCACAGCTGCATGCACGGCCTCCTGATATCCGCCCTTCCGAATCCTATCCCCCTCGTGAGTACAGGGTCTACCTGGCCAGGCTGAGATGTGGGCATCATCCAGCCCTCTTGAGTTATTAGAAGAGGCTGGATGACTGTCGCTGATGCCTGTCCAGGATGCAACATGACAACCCATGCCATTAAGCACATTATGGAAGACTGCACTGCACACAATCAGCTGCGCCAACAACACAACATACACTCCTTGAAAGATCTGTGGAAAAGCCTGGTCTCGGCCGTGGCCTTCCTTTGGGACTCGGGGCTGTTCGGCCAGACTGCCTAGGGAACAACTATTACTACTACTACTACTTTGACCTAGCTTTGTGGCCTTCACCTTTGACCTGTTGTAAAAAACTACCGTATAGGTCAACTTCTCGTCTGTCTCATAACCTTCTCATAAAGTTTGGTTAAAACTGGGTGGAACTATTTCAGTTACTCTCTCTCTCTCTCTCTCTCTCTCTCTCTCTCTCTCTCTCTCTCTCTCTCTCTCTCTCTCTCTCTCTCTCTCTCTCTCTCTCTCTCTCTCTCTCTCTCTCTCAAACACACACACACACACACACACACACACACACACACACACACACACGTCGAGAAAAACATACCACCCTCTTTCGTTTCGCAAGCCCAGGTGTAACCGTGACCGATGTATATGGAACACACTGTCATGTAGAACATCAGGCTGTCATCTACATCATCTCCATCATCATCATCATCATCACCCTGACCTTCTTTCTCAAACTGGATGGGATGTGGTAGTATACAGAACCAATACAAGGGAAACTACAACAGTGAGAGAACCATACACTTACCAATTACAACTTAAAAGAAAAAGAAAAGCTAAAGTAATATTTTCGTGGACGCCTATAACCTACCGATGAGATAGTTCATGAGAAAGGATGAAGATGTTTGCTGATATTTTCCGGTACTTCCCTTTCGATAATTAATTACTGACACACACACACACACACACACACACACACACACACACACACACACACACACACACACACACACACACACACACACACACAGAAGTATATTACTAAAATAGCTATTTCCGGGAATGCTCGTCGGCGAAGAGGTGACGGTGCGGCCTTATTCTTTACCAACATCCGCGGCCTTACCACAAATTTAAACTCAGTTCATTTTTTCCTTCAGTCCATATCCCCTTTGGCCCTTTTCCTCACAGAACCACAAATCTCACCCTCTACTGATATATCTCCATTTTGTTTTCCCGGTTACCATCTCCTTACAAACTTTCGAAACAAGGGCGGCACCTGTTGTTATTTCAAATCCCAATATGCAGTTGATACTATTTTAAACTTCACTTCATCCAGTTTTGATTACTCATTATATAAATTAAATTGCCAAAACATTACCAAATATATCTGTGTAGTTTATCGTTCCCCCAATGCTTCTTCGGAACCCAGTGTATTTGATTCCATATCCACTCATTTGAGTAACCTTGACCTTGCCCTTGGCAATGAAATTACCATTTTGGGTGATTTTAACTTACACAATGTTGAATGGTTATTGCATTCTGCCCGGACTGACGATGCTGGTCTAGAATGCAATCTGTTTGCGGAATCGTTTAATCTCACCCAGTTGGTAAAGCAACCAACCAGAATACCTGATAATCCTGACCATAATGCCCATCTCTTGGATTTATTCTTGACAAATAATCCAGATCAATACAGGATAGAGATAATGTCACCACTTGGATGCTCTGACCACAATCTCATCAAAGCCTCATTAGTTAACCCTCCTACACCTCCCCATTCCGAACCTGTCAGGGTGACCCGATGGCACTTTGACAGGGCAGACTGGGATGGATTTAGAAATTATCTTGCTGATGTTCCATGGCAGTCTTTCTTCTCTAGTGATCCCAATACTACCCAGTCCCACATTTGTGACTTAATACTAGCTGGTATGGATTTATTCATACCAAGTCAACAGTTCAGTAAAAGATCAAACTCTCCAAAATGGTTTGATGGCAATTGTGCCAGAGCAACAGCCCAAAAGTCATTAGCATATAACTCTTACTTAAAATCAAAAACATCTGAATCACTCTCCCAATTTAAAATTGCTAGAAATCATGCAAAAGCTGTATTAAATCTATCTAAATCAAACTTTCTTCAAAAGCAAGCATCAAAACTACTTAACAACCCTAATGACAATAGAATATTCTGGTCAACTCTTAATTCTTTCAATAATAACTTTAACAAGTCATCTTCCATTCCCCCACTAAAATCTTCAGACGGCATTATTACAAATGACCCACGTGGGAAACCAGATATCTTTGCTAGTACCTTTGCAAGAAACTCTACCATAGATGATACCAGCCAGAATGTCTCAGTACTGGAACTTGATTCTCCCGAAATTACCCCACTTAAAATACAGACAAGATTCGTAAAATCCATCCTAGACAATTTACCTACCAACAAAGCTCCAGGCCCAGATGGAATTCCTCCAATTGTTTTGAAAAAGTGTTCCCCTGAACTTGCCCCTGTCCTAGCCAAATTATTCAGACTATGCATACGTACTTCTTTATTCCCAAATTCATGGAAAGAAGCCAATATCCACCCAGTTCCGAAGAAAGGAAGTTCGTCTGACCCCTCCAATTACAGACCAATAGCTGTCACATCTTCTCTTGGTAAGGTATTTGAAACTTTAATTAATAAGCATATTGTTAAACATCTTGAATCCAACAACTTAATTAGTGATAGACAATACGGTTTTCGCCACGAAATATCGGCCATTGACATACTCAATCTCTTAACTCATACCATCCATCAATCAATTGATCTTTTTGGAGAAACTCATGCAGTAGCTCTTGATATCTCTAAAGCTTTCGACAGAGTATGGCACCGTTCCCTGCTGTCCAAACTCCCTTGCTATGGACTAACGTCTTTTGTTCCTTTGATTTCTTCTTATCTTAGTGACAGGAAAATAAGAGTAAAAGTAGATGATGTATATTCGAATTTCTACCCAATTAACGCCGGCGTGCCGCAGGGATCAGTTCTGGCGCCAACCCTATTTCTGGTTCATATTAATGATCTCTTATCTGTCACTCACAATCCCGTTCACTCATATGCAGATGACTCAACACTACATAGTTCATTCACACTCAGACATCCATTTACAAAGTCTAATATCTCTACCTCTCAACTCAGTACAGCCATCTCCATAAATCAAGATCTAGCTACAATCAGTGAATGGGGACAAAACAACCTTGTCTCTTTTAATGCTAGTAAAACTAAATATATACAGTTTACTAATAGACAGATATTACCAGATTCGTACATTACCTTCAGTGCTACTAATATTCCCATCTCCAAAAGTATTGAAATTCTTGGTGTCTCACTTAACAGTGCCCTCAACTGGACCTCTCATGTCAGATCACTTGCTAAGGCCGCCTCAAAGAAACTTGGATTATTGTACAGAGTCCGTAACTTCTTCACTGATGAGCAGTTAGCTATAATTTATAAGAGTCATGTGCGCTCTCAGCTTGAATATTGCTCACCCTTGTGGAATGGTTGTGGAGAGGTTGCATTGAGACAACTGGACAAAATTCAGAATAAAGCTGTTAGAATCATTAACAACCCTGCCATTACATATAAACTACCTCCCCTGCAAGTAAGAAGGAATGTTGCCTCCCTTGCATTATTTTACAGATATTTTTTTGGCAAGTGCTCAGACGAGGTTGTGTCCATGGTGCCGCCTCTCCATGCCTTCCCTCGTGCTACACGGGCATCTGGTAGCGCTCATGACTGGAATGTCACTCAACCATATTGCACAACTTCTGCCTATCAGAATTCTTTCATTCCCCGAACTGCATCTCTCTGGAACTCGCTTCCCCAGAGTTGTTTTCCTCCAAAATTCAACCCACAACTGTTCAAGTCTAACTGTTACAGATATTTTATGAATGGAGGACACCAGTACTCTGGTGTATGGATTATTTTTTTTTTCCCCATTTGTTTTTCCTTCCTCCGTTCTGTTATTAAAAAAGAAAAAAAAAACTCAACTCCACGTCAAAAACAAACAAACAAACAAAAGAATTGCTCACTCAGTTGATTAGAGAAATTAAACTTCCATTTCAATGGGCAAAGTAATAGGAAAAAAAGAATGGTTAGTCTGCTGAGATTGAAGAGTTGGTGCCAGTTTGAAGATGAAGTAAAACGTTGTGGTTACGTGGATGTCGTGGGAGAAAAATATTTTATATCGCTAAACGCAGTGTGTGGTACAGAGAGAGAGAGAGAGAGAGAGAGAGAGAGAGAGAGAGAGAGGAGTAAGTGTTTGGTCACGGAGGATGAAGAATAAACAGGTAAGAAAATGTGAGGAGGGAGAAGGAGTGTGGCGGAGAAGAGGAGGAGGAGGAGAAGGGGGGAAAGTGAAGGTGAAGCAGATAGTTGAGATCCCTGCGAGAAGCTGGCGTCAGGTAGTAAACTTTAATATCCTCGCCTTCACAACTTCACACTACCAGAATTTTTCCATCCATGACTTATTAACTTTTTTATTACTTTTTCAACACGGCGTAAAGATGACTTGGTGCGCAGTATTGTATTTCACTCATATCTCCTCGTTCTTCAGAATCATACTATGCATCTAAAAGCTATGTTACGAACCCGAATATCTAATTCCAATTAAAAAGCACCCTTCCTTCAAGTTTTTTCTTTTTATGGACATTTTTGAGCATGGCCCGTATTATTTTATGGGCAAACACTCTAACGATGCGCTAATATTTCATGCTTTGCACTAGGGCGGATGAAATCTTTGATATCAGATCTGGGAACAACGAGACCACTGGGAGGAAAAACGAGAGAGTGCAGTGAAATCAGCACTGGGGAACAGACGTTTTTGTAGTAAGAAAGTATAATCAGTGCACCTTTACGTATCCTCAATACGCCAAAATCCCATCTTTAATGTTGAGCTGTACCAACAAATTTTTTGTTCAAAATGGTCATACTGTATAATGTTTCATGCATTTTTTTCCCCTTGGCTAAGCAGATTCTCACAGTGTAGTTGAGTAATCGCAGTGGGATCAGCATGCATAACTAGGCGATAGTAGTTACATCTCACCATACCAGGCCCATGGAAGGAAGCAGTCTGAATGGCTTGCTGCAGCAGCATTACAGAAGTTTCGAAATTTCTATTAACACCTTGTGGTCAAAAAGTAGAGACTGTCTCTGTCAGGGTGGTTCTATGAACCGCTTCTGTCATCGAGATTTCTCCTAAACTGAATCAGATAGTTTAGTAATCAAAATACAGTTTTAAAATACATCACCTCAAACAACGGATCAGCAACAACACTGCACTGATTGCTAATGGCAGTTTTATCTGTGTTAACAACAAGTGCTTGTATTCAGATCCGAAAGGCGTATGTAGCTGCAAGGTTAAGTTTTAAATGGCATATTAAGCTCTTTAATCGGTACTAAAACCTACAATACCAAAAGCTACCAGAAGTCAGCTTATTGCTTTAGATCATGGTTAACTGGAATCCGTTTAATCCTAGAATCTGACGGTGCACCTCATTTTTATTTTTATTACCATCAGACAGTTTTATTCAGCTTATGGAAGACTCTTTGAGCTAAAGGGTATTGATAAAACCCTCACAAACCCTTCCAGTATTAAAGGTTATCTTGAATAAAATCGTCTTTTAAGAGGGAGTTTACACAAAATGAAAACTGCTTTACCACAGTCTATCAGACTTTTGCTTCCTTAATCACAAACTGTGCGAAGCACTGGAGAGGTATATAAGGAAATGGGGGGCAAACCTTATCCAACGATAATACATTCGAACTAGCTGCCAGTATAAGACATCAACGTCAATCTCTTCAATTCAACAACATACTTTATATTTTCTCTTGCCTTTAGGCGATTTTGATTAATTTATAAAACTTTACTCGCACAGATGGGGTTAAAGAAAGCTGTCAGCAGTCTCCTGGTGCGACAGGTCTGTACATAACTGAATAACACAGTCTGGAGATTGTAAGTATGAACTATAATGCATTTCATCGTAGTGAATGCTCAAACAGTTTATCCACAGCCTCCATCGGTGGTGCATCGGGTTGCCATAGGGTTAAACAGTTGCATATCTAGTCCAGATGTTGTATTGTACAGAAAAGAGTATTTCACCATTTGATTTAGACTAATTCGGTATCATCCACACTGAAACTTTCATATTTGTTTCAGTACGATAACTCCTTTTTTATTCGTGCCATCATCACACGCTGTTATGTTTTCCTTCAGGTTGCAGGAGACGTCTTGTAGCGACATGGTTAATGATAAATAACTCATTATCATTATCTTGACATTTTTCCCACCAAAGGAAAATCCACACACACACACACACACACACACACACACACACACACACACACACACACACACACACACAAGAGGCAGCACTGTCAATAGCATGCTCAAGGAAATGGGCCAGACATTCATTCACTGAATATTCTAGGCCACACAATCTCTGATCCACCTCACAATACCATTTGCTCGTATTGCTGTTAATATTTTCTTTACAGAATTTCGGCTAAACAGAACATTACAGTCGTCAGAAAGAACCACTGAAATTTATGAAAAACACTTCACAAATACTATCACACCAGTCACGATCGAGACAGCCCTAATTTGCATTAAACTTATATGATCAGAGTTGGTGCCGAAAAAGTGTTGTATGAAGGAGTTTGATATGTATGATGAATGTTGGACCTTGTGGAACAGACTATTAAGTCTACAGTATGTCTTGATGTCGGAAACATAAAAAGATGCATTTCAAACACACACACACACACACACACACACACACACACACACACACACACACAAGCCACAGTTAGTGCCGATGATAGTGTGCTAAATGGTGTTGATTGAGGTGTTATCTGTGGATCAAGGAGTTAATAAGTACATCCCGGTAAAACGTTCGGGCAACGTGTCCGCGCTGTGTCCCTCCACTTCAGCTGTGAGCGACACAACTGACCAGCAGATTAACTGATTAACTCCAACACGGAGTCGCTAAATCACCTAAACTGAAGAACTGGCTCGCCCTGCTCTCTGGGTCTATAGGACAATAATTGACCTAAATAGTCTACTGCCTTTCAGTTTTTTTTTTACTCTATTTTGAAATTGTGTTATAGAAATGAAGTCAAAATTTTGTTATTTATATGTTTGATTTTAAAAATATGTTCTGCAATTCTGATACTTGAACATTCTACAGCAGCATTTCCCAACGTGGGGGAAATTTCATGATTCCGGGGGGGAAATTTACTGAGGGTAATTTATTGAGGGAAATACAGATTACTAGCTACTAATTACTAGCTATTAGCCGAAGGGGGAAATCCGAACAGATGAACTGGATGAAGGGGGAAAAGACAGAAAAAAAAGTTTGGGAACCACTGTTCTACATATATATATATATATATATATATATATATATATATATATATATATATATATATATATATATATATATATATATATATATATATATTGTTACGGAACAGAGAAAGATAACGTACACTTTAAGTGAGAATACTAAGAGTCACTACTGTCCCGTAAAGTTCCAGGTTCAAAACAAAAGAGTTAGGTAAAATTACAAGTTAAAGTTTAATGCTCAAACTAACAACAAAACATTCAGGACTCATAAGGATAATGTAATGGCAAATAAACAGGTTAAATATATGGTTAACTGCAATAGCCTCTATTAACACGAAATTAGCAAGAGTAAATTTATCTAAGTCAGCCCTGATAAAATGAGATACCAGATAATACTCAGTTAATGCAAGATAAATTATTACAGATACAGACTATTATCAAAAATGACTGACATAAAACCCCACACTAATCACAAACACTCCACTAGGCCTAAGAATTAACCTTATGCTACACAGTACAAGAAAAAATGCAACAACAGTTATACTCAAATTACACACAGCTGCTAGATGTTTGGAGATTTCTTGAGCACTCACAATAATAATATCTGTACAGGGGAGGACAGAGATGTGAACAAAATGAGGAGCAGATCTAAGTGGCAATGATGCAGAGACTGAGCTCATTATATAGGGGCCAGCAGAGCTTGATACAACTTGTAAGAAGGACGCGCAAATGAAGCCATGGGGACAAAGGGATGAAAATCCCGCACTGAATAACAGAAAGGACGACTTACTCTACTATAACGGTAGAAGGGGGGAACTGAGGCAGAACACGCTCGTGATCAAACATGCAGCAACTGTGCGTTAAAATTACACAAAGGATGATGAAATCAGAGGCTATGTAACACCTCCCCACAAAGAAAAAAGAAATTTACAAAGGAAATTTCTTATTACTCTAAAACAATCTGTATATGGCATTACAGAACATGCAAAAGTCTTTCCTAATGTTACAAAACATGAGATCTCCCTAGCACGTTCAGTCATAGGTACTTGCCAGTATCCCTTTAACAAATCAAAATTACTTATGTACCTAGCCTTTCCGATCTTGTCTATGCAATCTTCCACGTGAGGGAGAGGGTAAGTGTCTGTTTTGGTTATCTGATTAACACGTCTGTAGTCGATGCAAAGCCGCTGTGACCCACCTGGCTTAGGGACCAGAGTGACAGGAGAACTCCACTCGCTCTGACAGGGCTCAATCATCTTGTGGTCTAACAGGTAGCCAAGCTCCTTCTGGATGAGAGGAACTTTCACCGGTTCACACGGTAAGGAGGCAGTTTAATTGGCTTTGCGTCTCCAACATCGACATCATGCATCAACACAGTAGTTCTTCCTGGAGTGGCACGGAACACTTGCGGGTACTCCTGCAGTAATGCCGAAAACTCCTGCCTTTCCTTGGGAGGTAGATGAGAAAGCTTAGTCTGGAGATCATTCATGATATCAGGATTCTTCCCCAAACTATCACTCAGGCTCATACTGCATGGGAGAGCTTCACTTGCAGACTCAGGTGGGACAGCTACAGTGCAGACTGGATTATTTTCGTCCCGCCTGTGATATAACTTTAGCATGTTGATGTGACATAGTTGCTTGCTCTTTCTACGATCTGGTGTGGCGATGACATAGTTGACATCACTGAGTTTCTTCTCCACGAAATAAGGACAACTAAACTTGGCTTGAAGAGGTTGCCCATGAACTGGTAGCAGAATCAAAACCTGATCTCCTGGCTGAAAGTGGCGTAACCTGGACTTCTTATCATACCAAGTCTTCATCTTCTCCTGAGCAGCTCCTAAATTCTCTCTCGCCAGCTGTAAAGCAGTGGACAGCCGTTCTTTGAACTTCATCACATACTCCAGCAGGTTGACGTCATCTTCCTCCGACAGCCAGCATTCCTTGAGTAACTTAAGGGGTCCTCTTACTTCATGGCCAAACAGTAGTTCAAAAGGTGAGAAGCCCAGTGATTCATTTGGAGATTCTCTTGCGGCAAACACAACGAATGGAAGACCTTTATCCCAGTCTTTCTGATGTTCCAAACAGTATTTCTTGAGCATCGATTTGAGTGTTTGATGATATCTCTCCAACGCTCCTTGGGTCTGGGGATGGTAAGCTGAAGACGTGATCTGGGTGATGTCCAACTCTTTCAGAGACTGCTTGAAAACATTTGACATGAAATTACTTCCTCGGTCTGACTGTACCTCCTTGGGCAGACCAAACTTTGTGAAGAACCCTAGCATTTCCTTAACCACGTTCTTTGCTGAGATATCTCTAAGTGGAATGGCTTCAGGATAACGAGTAGCTATATCAATCATGGTCAACACATAAGAAAATCCTGAAGAAGTCTTAGGAAGAGGGCCCACAATATCCACCAACACACGGGTGAAAGGCGCCTCAAAAGGAGGAATGAGAACTAAAGGTGCAACCTTTTCGGTCTGATTACACTTCCCCACAACTTGACAGGTGTGACAAGACTTACAATACCAGGAAACATCCCTGAAGATACCTGGCCAGTAGAAGTGTTTCAAAATGCGTGCCACAGTCTTCCTCACTCCAAGGTGTCCTGCCAAACTGGTATCATGAGCCACTCGAATGATATCCTGCCTACAAACACGAGGGATGACAACTTGATGTACAACCTCCCATTCACAGTCGGCTGATGCTGTTGGGGGTCTCCACTTCCTCATAAGTACTCCTGACTTTACATAATAACAAGTAGAAGCACCGGCTGACTCTTCTTCACTGTAAGCAGAGTTAGCTAGACCTTTCAACTCAGGGTCAGCAACCTGCAACTCAACCAACTCTTGACGAGACAAATTATCAACACTACGGGGTACTGCCTCATGTGGTGAGTGGTCCAAATTAGCAAGAAAAGTGTCAGCTAGAATAACATCATCATCATCATTATCCTCTAAATCACCAGTAACTTTAGACTTAGCCCTAGTGACAGCACATGCAGGGAACACATCAGGGACATCACAATCCTGGGACGCAGCCACTGGCTCACTAGACAACTGAGGAGCTGGACACACTTGACTTCCACCAATATCATTTCCAAGTAAGAAAGTTACACCTGACATTGGGAGTGTCTCAACCAACCCAACCATAACGGAACCATTAACAAAACCAGACTCTAAATTCACTCTGCACAGAGGGACAGAGAAGTAATTATTCCCTACACCTTGTAAGATTACAGTTTCATCAGAGGAATTAACATTAGAGCCTAGAACACTGGTCAGCATAAGGGATTGGCAAGCACCTGTATCACGATATATTTGAACTGATTTCCTGTCATTACTGTCCAGAGGACTGACAAAACCATCAGACAGGAAATTAGCACATGAACTCTTGAGAGTGTCACCCACGTTACTGCTCAAAAGAGGAGCTCCATCATGAGAATTTAAGTTACCCCTCAAAGCAGGTTCAGTTAACTCAGTTAAAGAATTCTGGGAACTCTCAAGGGTGGACACTAGACCAATTGACTGAATATTTAAAGACTCCTTTTTGTTCACATCACGCTGTCTCCTGAAACATCTCTCCGTAGTATGACCAAGCTTACTACAATAAGTACATTTACTTTTCTGAAATCTAGAGGTGAAGCTGGTATTTATTTCCTGAGAAACATCATCTTTATTCTCTTTCCTGTTACCTGTACTCTGAGTAGAGGCAACTTACTTACTCTCAGCTTTCCCTTTTTCTTTAGAATATCTCTTGTGAGTGAGAACATATTCATCAGCTAAAACTGCAGCATCAGACAAACTATCTATTCTTTTCTCATCAAGATATAGGCATATATATTTATAAATACACCTTTTGAAATCCTCCAACAAAATCATCTGCTTAAATTTGTCAAAATCAGAATCCACATTCTTAGAATTTAACCACTGCTCTAACAGATCTTCTTTGATTTTTGCATACTCAACATGGGATTGCTTATCTTGCTTGTAAGTTGTCCTAAATTTTACTCTATAGGCTTCAGGAACAAGCTCATAGGCCTTAAGAATCAAGCTCTTAACTACATCATAAATATCAGACTGATCCTGAGGCAAAGATGCATAAGTTATTTGAGCTTTTCCGGTGAGAACAGTTTGAAGGAGTAGTGGCCAATACTCCTTGGGCCAATTAAAACCTGTAGCTACCCTCTCAAACAACTGAAAATACTTTGTTAAATCAGATTCATTAAAAGGAGGGACAAGTTTAACATTTTTAGCCACATCAAAATCATCAGAGCTAGATGATCCAATTCCACCTTGTTTCATGCGATACTCATGGTCTGCCTGAATCCTAGCAATTTCAACTTGTGCCTCAGCCTCTTTAGAACGGGCCTGAAATTCAGCCTCCTTAGCACGAGACTCCTGCAGGGCTAGCTGTAACTTAGCTAATTCAATCTGCGTTTGGTCATTTCGAGGAGTTACATTAAACAAGTTTTCATTAATCATGTCAACAATTTGATCTTTAGAATGATGAGAGCGAACAGCAATTCCCAATTGTTGAGCAACAAGCTTAAGTTCATTCTTTGTTCTGTTTTCTACATCACACACTGTTTGCACATTTGACAAAAAATCTTTGGCTTCATCAAGTGTAGTAATAGTAGACATCATGAATAAGTAACAGTCACAAAATATCGAGCAATATCCTTATGATAATATCCTGAATATCCTGATAAGAGGTCGCCAAATTTATGTTACGGAACAGAGAAAGATAACGTACACTTTAAGTGAGAATACTAAGAGTCACTACTGTCCCGTAAAGTTCCAGGTTCAAAACAAAAGAGTTAGGTAAAATTACAAGTTAAAGTTTAATGCTCAAACTAACAACAAAACATTCAGGACTCATAAGGATAATGTAATGGCAAATAAACAGGTTAAATATATGGTTAACTGCAATAGCCTCTATTAACACGAAATTAGCAAGAGTAAATTTATCTAAGTCAGCCCTGATAAAATGAGATACCAGATAATACTCAGTTAATGCAAGATAAATTATTACAGATACAGACTATTATCAAAAATGACTGACATAAAACCCCACACTAATCACAAACACTCCACTAGGCCTAAGAATTAACCTTATGCTACACAGTACAAGAAAAAATGCAACAACAGTTATACTCAAATTACACACAGCTGCTAGATGTTTGGAGATTTCTTGAGCACTCACAATAATTACAACTGTACAGGGGAGGACAGAGATGTGAACAAAATGAGGAGCAGATCTAAGTGGCAATGATGCAGAGACTGAGCTCATTATATAGGGGCCAGCAGAGCTTGATACAACTTGTAAGAAGGATGCGCAAATGAAGCCATGGGGACAAAGAGATGAAAATCCCGCACTGAATAACAGAAAGGACGACTTACTCTACTATAACGGTAGAAGGGAGGAACTGAGGCAGAACACGCTCGTGATCAAACATGCAGCAACTGTGCGTTAAAATTACACAAAGGATGATGAAATCAGAGGCTATGTAACAATATATATATATATATATATATGTGTGTGTGTGTGTGTGTGTGTGACACGATCACAAAAGTCAGTTATCAGCAAAGTAAATATAGGTGACCATAGAATGGTAGGTTGCACATCCAGAATCAGTTTCAGAAGTGAAGGAAAGATCTTTACAAATAAAAAGATATGCCCAATAAGGGGAAACGAAAACAAAGCAGCCTTCCAGTTGCAAATAACAAACAGATTTCAGGCTCTAAGTAATGCTGAATGTGACGTTGATTAGTTGAATGACAGTCTAACAAAAATGCTAGCAGAATTAGCGGAGGTAACAAGGAAACTTAATACAACCAAAGCCAAGAAGTATTTGGAAACGACTCTCGAGCTCATGAAAAAAAGAAAGGACATGTAAGTAAAAACAAAGAAATATGAAACAGAACGAGAGGAATTAAATAAGCTGATCAACAAGACACAAAAAGAAGAAAAAAGAGAAGCATGGATCAGTTCAAAGAAACCACAAAAAAAAAAAAAAGGAAAAAAAAGTCTGAAACAGGTCTGAAGTTACATGGCACTGGGAAAGCAACAAATTATATCAATGGAAAACAAAAACGGTGAAGTCATATAATGTAGAGAAAGAATAGTGAAGAGAGTTGAGGAATTTCACAAAGAACGGTATGCATCAAAGACAGCAGTACTAATAGCTAACTTTTCAGTTGACACAAATGAAATGCCTGAGGTAACACCAGACAAAGTAAACATTTCACTTAAAAATATGAAAAGAGGGAAGGCTCCGGGAGAAGATGGAATAGTAACAGACTTACTGCTGGATGCAGGAGTGGCAGTACAAAACAGGCTCGCCCACTTATTTGTCCAAAGCATAAGAAAGAAGAAAATTCGCAAAAGATGGTGTAATGCAATAGTTATTTACTTTACAAAAAAGGCGACTCAAAAGATCTTAATAAGTATCGACCCATTAGCTTATCACCCTTCATTTACAAACTCTTCGCCAAAGTCCTTATGAACAAAATAACAACATTTTTGGAAGAAAACGAACCTTGTAAACAGGCAGGATTCCGAAGCGGGTATTCAACTACTGATCATCTACACACAATGAATCAGCTAACTGAGAAAACTATAGAATATAATAAACCACTGTGTTTAGGTTTCGTTGATTACGAAATGACTTTTGAGTCAGTGGAGCAATAGCAATTATATATTCATTACGAGAACAAGGAGTAAATGAGAACATTGCGAAACTGCTCGAAAGCATATAAAAGAGGGAACTGCTACAGTTAAATTACATAAAGACTCGGAAGACTGAGAATGGCGTGCATCAGGGTGAAACAATTTCACCAAAATTATTTACAGCATGCCTAGAAAATATTTTCAGAAAGCTAAACTCGGAGAACAAAGGAGTAAATATGGATGAAAAAAGTGAAACCATTTATGATTTGCAGATGACATTGTCCTAATCTAAGAAACTGCAGAGACATTGCAAGAAATGTTAAATGACCTGAACAGGGAGAGTCTCAAAGTAGGGGTAAAGATAAACCGGAGTAAAACTAATGTTTAATCCACAAACGCCAAAGAGCTTCATCAGAATAAGCGAAGTAATTCTTGAAGATGTCGTGGAGTACAATTACTCGGGGCAAATATTAAAACTAACGGAAGGCCATAATAGCAAAATAAAAGACACATAACAATTGGATGGAAACGTTTCGGTAAACAAAGAGACATTATGAAAAGTAGCTTGCCAATACGTATGAAACGAAAAGTATATAACGGATGTAAAATCCCTGCTATGAGGTTTAGTTGTGGGACCTGGAAACTGACAAAATCAATAGAAAATAAGCTAATCCGTTCAGAGAGAGCAATGTAAAGGTCAGTGTTGGGATTATCGTTAAGAGATAGGAATAACTTGAGTGTGAGGATTGACTAATGTCAAAGACATTTTAAAAGTTATAAAGGAACAGGAATGGAGGTTGGTAGGTCTTATAAAAAGAATAAAGGATAACAGATGGAGCACGAGGCTGACTGATTGGACTCCAAGAGATTGTATGTGTAGTAAAAAAAAAAAAAAGTGGTGCCTGGCATAACAAACCTCACCGAACAGCAGATAATTTTTTACTGTTGAATACTGACCAGTTTTTACCATTTAGTATCAGTGCACATTATAACCCATTTGCGCCCAGCGTCCTTAGTATAGGACAGAACTGGGCATTTTCAAAAGTTATTAAAGGAGGGAAACCCGGCATAGGGACCTATGAGCTTAGCGACAATGTGCCGATAGGTGGGGAGCAGTGCACTTAGTACCCTTCCAACAAAATCCCTCACACAGGAACCCAGGGAGTTAGTGGGTTAAAGTCTAAGGTAATGGTGCAAATGTTCTGACGTTACGCCCTCAGAAAATCTGTAATCTTCGTTTGACATTTCATGGTCATTCAGGGTTAAAGGTCAAGCTAGCAAATGAAAGCCCATATGAGACTTCCTACGGTATATCTAGGAACAGGTTAATATCTCTATCTTCAACAAGTTTCGAGTTATTGTCCCCTGATTATCCTTGACTTTGAGTTGGACCTTTCAAGGTCACTTATGGTTAAAGGTCAAGGTACCAGTTAAAACCCATATGAGATTTCCTATATGTTGATAATAGTGAATATTTCTCTATCTTCAGTGAGATTCGAGTTATAGCCCCCTGATTGTCCATGCCCTTGAGTTTGACCTTTCAAGGCCATTCAAGGTCAAAGATCTTGGTGCCAAATGAAAGCCCAAATTACGAGTTCCTGCATATTCCTGCTAGTAAGTATCTCTATCTTTAATCGTTTTCAAGTTATATCCCTCTGAAAATCCGTGACGTTCATTTTGACCCTTCACGCTCATTTGATTACCTCCAAATTTTAATCACTTTCTTTGGAGACCAGTGCCAACATACCCTGAAAGTTTCATGCGATTTCATCGGCCGTTTTTCTTGTAATGTTGTTAACATAGAAAGAAAGACAGAAAAAAAAAAATGAAAAACAAACTCGACTAAAAGCAATACCACGTCGGACTCCGTCCGGGGGAGGTAAAAAAAAAAAAAAAAGGAGGGGTGGGAGACATGAAGTGGAGAGATGAGAGAGAGAGAAGTTTGGAGGCAAAACGTGACAGAGATTGGCTTAGTCAAGGAATTCGTGGAAAAGGCTGGGAGAGACCTTTGTTCATCAGCGGACTTGCAATGGCTAATGATGATACTGTATACAAGGTATTTCTAGTGTGGCTGGGTTATATCCAAACGTTGGTGAACTTTGGCCATATGATGTTTCTGATTCCATGTTTAAGAAGTGAAGTGTGTGGCACTTCAATCAATTTACACTGCTACATTTTTGTTTATGGTGGCATTAACAGCAGCATTTTAGATTTCACGAGGGAAATAGGAGAGTGGTCCCCCCCCCCCTCCCCTTCACCTCCACAATTTGTGTATGAAGTTATGTAATCATAATTCAACGATGATACCAAAGTTGATTTTGTAGCATAGAATAGTACAGTAAAATTAATTTGGAATATTCTTCTACTGTTTACAATTGCTCATGGAAAATAATGTAATAAATAGTCTCTTTTTGTCAACATTTTTCCAAGATCTAAATCTTACAATAGGCAAACTCTATCAATGTTAGATCACAGGAACTAAGTATGAATGACCGAATTCATGATTCCTCTCTTTTATTAACCAAATATATTTTGACAATGTAAAAATAATCAGTGTGGTCGGTGGGGACGCCAAACATCCACTCACTTGATGTAGTTCAATCTTTAGGTGTCACTACACTGAGTGACAAGCCAAACGATTTCCTGTCATCCAAAAGACCATTTACTACTTTGGGTTGTAAGAATATAACTTACTGGCCACCTGGTGATCAAGTGGGCTCAGGGCCTCCAACAGGCTGAGGTCAGTGAGAATTTTCATTCGAGACGTGGTTAGAGTTCGTACCCAAAGTAACTGAACTCAGGGAAAAGCGAGGTTGGTCACCCTTACTGCAAACGTCGGGACTGAGTAGCCTAGCCCCGGCCCTCTATACTCTTCAGGAGATAAAGAAAGCACAGGATTATGGAAATAAAAATCATTATTACCTGAAGACTGTTTTTTGTCATTATTTTGGCCAGTAAACTTGAATGCCTCTCTGTCGAGACCTGTATGTGATGTCAACCACAGAGAATGAGGAAGCATGGGTATGAAGGCGGTGGTGCATTAAAGATTACGACAAATGTAGGAAGGTGAGAGGAATGCGACTGGGATATGCAAACGGATCCAGGTTCAAATCCCGGCTGGGGCAGGGAACAGTTTAAGGATTTGAATTCCATTAAATCAGGCTTTCTGATCTACCAGAAGACCCGCCGACATGTCGTAAAAATACCCCCGCTAATACTAATATACCGGTCCTGTATGAGACAGCCCTAGCTTGTATTCAATATGGACGGTGGGTGTTAGCGCCGAAGTGGTGACATGTAGAGGTGTATGGTATGTAGGAGGACTGCTGAGCCTTGATAGTGCTGACACTAAAAACTGGGGGAAATTAAAACCATCACAGCGTAAGACTGAGTTTGCCTGAGGGAAATGACATGGAAGAGTGATATTATTAGGGAGTAAAGACACTGATTACGAGAAAATAAATGAAAATTAATGTATGACTGTGGGTTATCTATAGCGTAATGTAACCCTTATGGGGAAGATAATACATAACTACATTAGTCTTGACCCTGCCGGTAGATTGTACGAGTATTCAGCTTAGCAATGACCTCACTTCGTCAGATAATTGCCCTGTTTTCAGTATCTCTCCCATATGCCCATCTTCCATCAAAAATTCCAAGTCTTCGTTATATCTCATGGTCCTACGCACAATTCTTTGCTCAGCCAGTGAGCATTCTTATCTGTGTCTTTGGAGACATTCTAACAGCATCATGAAATTTGCATTAAAAACCATCCTTATTTCTGTCTAAAATCATTCCTCTACCTCGTAGGAGAGACTCTAGTTCGGGTCATCTCTCACGACAGCGCTGACAAATATATCCTGCAGTGTGAAACAGTAAAGGGAATGTTATGTTTAAATTCGTGGCCTTTTGTGTTAATGTTTTTTAATGCTTTCATGCTTTAAATGCACGATTTTTGTACCAGAAACCAAACAAATATACGACAGAACACACAAATCTGGCGAATAACAGGAGACACATTGTTTCAGAAGTATTCGCTGTTGACTAATTTTTCTTCGTAGATATCTTATAAATAAATACATAAGTAAATAAATAAATAAATATATATCTATCTATATATATCTATATCTATGTATGTATGTATGTATGTATGTATGTATGTATGTATGTATCTATCTATCTATCTATCTATCTATCTATATCTATATCTATATCTATATCTATCTATCTATCTATATATATATACACACAGCATTACACTAAGTCATGCTGTTAATGTGTTCACATCCACATACACGCATTAGTTCACAAGTAATAAACTTTTACAGATACTGTAATTTTTTGTTTTGCATCAATGTTCTACACTAAATTCAAACTCAGGCTTCTTCCATTAATCTCACCAACAGGTCCGTGACTGACTCCAAAAATCTGTAGAATCGGTTAGATTATCAGATGATATTCACAAACTATTTTTCATCCACTTCCTTTCAGTTCCTGTACACCCTCCATAACTTCCTGCAGTTTTCTTTTCACAACTGCCTGTATATCCTGGACTCAGTTTATGGGGAGAAAGGCTGTACGGTATATAATTTTTTCCCTTTCATTCTCTCTCACCTCAGTTTCCTCATTCCACCACACACGTTTCTTTCTCTCTTGCCAATACTCCACTTTCACAATGTCATAAACCTTCTCATGCTCATGGTTCAGTTTCCGTTTTATTATATCACATTTTTCCAATTTTTACTTGATACTCTGTACTCACGTCTATTTTACAAGACCGTTCATTTTGCTGTTAGAACGCTTCTGTTAACTGCAAAATGTTACGATCGCTTTAATGTAGAGGTAATCAGATATCACATCTCCGATTAATTCTAAGCATGTTTTCGGTTATTTGTTTCTCCTCCACCGTGTACAGTACAAAACCCGTAACCAGTTCACTACGATATCTCTATTATTATAATTATTTATATTATTTTTTACATTTTTGCCAAACTCTGACTAGTGTAGGAGAAAATTTCTGAGTCTGAGATCTTAAAAACAACCTATTTTTATTCTTTTGTCATCAGAGGGTCTCCTGTGCTAAATAAATTAATCTGGTACGTAGTAGTAGTAGTAGTATTAGTATTAGTAGTAGTAGTAGTAGTAGCAGCAACAGCAGCAGCGGTAGTAGTAGAATAACCTTGGTTTGTCTGGCCAAGCAGACCCATTAATCGCAGGTACGTAATCACCCCTGCAGGTCCATTCCATGCAGTGAACAGATGACTGCATACAGTGGATTGCGCGTTGCCACAGCAAGAAATGGGGAAGAGTGTGGAGATTTCATTCCTGGTCGGTCGCCGCAATTGTGTCTCTCCACCCAGTTAACAGAGGCACCATAGTAGGCTCCACATAACCCCGTTATTTAGTACTGTGGTTACCACTTAGGTTATAAATAATTTCCTGGGTTACAGGAAACCATTAGTTTTGTCCCCCATTATGAGTTACCTAAGGAATGAGTGAATGATAGTCACCACCACTTACCCCTACCATCTGGTCTGTTGCACGCATACTTGGTATATGTCATCGCGCTGAAGTGTTTAATTCCCTATGGATGTGATCACCACTGACCTACGTGCGTTTTCAACGTTTGCTTTATTGGTACATCCTTTTGAATGCGGTGAACCGACTAAAATTGTCTGTCATGTGTGGGAATGAAGTATGAAATCCTTACTCTGATATTCTATAATTCTAGCCGTGTGTCTGTCTCTCAGTCAGTGTGTCTGTCTGTCTGTCTGTTCGTCTGTCCGTGTAGCGCAGCCAAACATGGAAAAAGGATTGTGATGGAACTTGACAGGATAGCTGGAACTGGGTTACAGATGGGTCCATTTTAAATTGATATACACTTAAATTTTCTAAAGGGGTATTTCGGCCCTTATTAACTGTCTCCATTACGGTTTCGAGCGGCAGAATTTCGTGCAACGGAGCCGCAGTAGAAAATGGCTTTCATCTGAGCAGCCAGTATCGCACAAAATCATGTTTCCTCAACAAAATTAACGCAATTGTCAACAATATACGGTAGAATTCTACTCGTAATGGTGTAAAAACTGTTGCAAGCAGATGCGGAGTTTTTGAGCCAGCCTTGTGTAATTGAAACAGTCCTGGCAGGTGGCGAAAAAAATAAACCACTGAAATCGGTCATCTTCACCACACAGTGACAGGATTTATAATTTAAGTATAATAATAAAATTTGGCACCGTTTATACTAGTTGTATGTTGTGCATTCGGCTGGGTAGCATATTCCTCATTCGTTCAGTCATTCTGCTACAACTGCGAGGTGAATGAAACCGAACCCGTGTAGCAGAAAAGTCAGTATTATATCATGCTGTACCTGACTGAGATTCTAGGGCGAAGCCCGAGATTCCCCCGCCCGAGGAAGTGTGCAGCGGTCTGAGTGAGACGGGAAGCAACTGTAATAGCTAAAAGTTTAGTGGTGATAATTCCAGTGTTTTATGTTGTGTAGGGTTCTCTTCGGTCTTGCAAAATCGTCTGCCCATAGACCAGATACAATGCTAAGTAGGTATTATACGGTCATTAGTACCCTCTGATGCACGCAGATACGGCAATCGTTCCTCTAGTCACGATGACTGTCGTTGGCCGTGGTGCGTCGTGCTCCCTTTTTATTCTCTCCATTGCCAACTTCTCGAACTTGTAGTGGTATGGATATATTAAGCCTCCTCTAGACGAGAGGTTAACGAGAGCACGGTACTGAAGGGATTAATGAAGACTGCATCTGATCCAGCCACTACTAAAGATTTGCTCGAAGATGGATAAAACTGCATGGTAGCAGCAAGAAACAGCACAAGCCTGTGAGCCTCACTCAACAGCAGGATGTGGCCTAGAGGCTCACAGAAAATGCAAATACTATACCTAGCCATAAACCTTCACTGGAAAGATGCTGTAGATAGTCTTGTGTGTGTGTGTGTGTGTGTGTGTGTGTGTGTGTGTGTGTGTGTGTGTGTGTGTGTGTGTGTGTGTGTGTGTGTGTGTGTGTGTGTGTGTGTAATGGTTGCTAGGCAACAGTCTTAGTCAGAACTAAGTCCTCTACTTCCTTTTCTTCCCGTGACCATTCCCAGCGACCTGTGAAGTGGAAAAACAAGAAGTCATCATACTGGAAAGGATTAATTCCTTTCAATACTATGTCACCTTCCACACTATTACCCTAAATACCCCTATATCATCCGTTCTCGTAGTTTTTTTCTCTTTTAAACTCTGATGACTCATTCCCAGTTCAATATCATCGTCTGGCATTATATATAATATTATACTGACATTTTTCTGTTCATCGGATAGTTAAAGGTAATAGTATTAACTCTCCTTGGCTCTTATGACTCAATATCAGCTGAATAAAATCAATTGGAGTGAGGATAAATGGGTTGGATCAACCAGGATTATATTTATGGCAATCGAAAGTAACCTAGGACCTATCTTTTTCCCACTCACAAAATCCCGAAAACCATGATTCAGCACTAACATCTGAATTTTTTGTTGCTCAGTGTCTCTGTTATCTTTCCCATTTCCCCTTAAACTTTGCGTTATTCAGAGCAATTGTCTGCTTCCACTTTACTTCCATTATGACATCCATTACCCAGATTCTCAGTTAGCTTCATCGAGATACCTAACGGCAGATAATACGAAAAGAGGTCACACTTTTCTAAGACAGAGACTGGTTCCGTAAAGCTGCAAAGTAGTTTTTATTTAATTTCAAATATTCATTAAGCACGCTTACATACCGTCCTAAATTCAGTGTGCAATATTTCATTCATGCAACTTTACTCCCTCCTGAATTTCAACACACGTTCAGCAGAATGCTTAAAGATTTTGAAAGTTAAGTCGCCTATGGAAATAGGGGAGCTGTTTCTAAAAGGGTTTTGATGAGGAAGTTTGTGTACAAGAAAACGGCATCAGTCCAGGAATTCTTGTTTATTATATTCTGTCTGACACTAAATGATTACATTCAGCTCGGGTCAGACATCGCCAGTAGGTATGGGTTAGAAACGGTCTCGGTAAGTTCCTTGGACCAGGAATATTATTATTTTTTTTGTTTGTTTCATTTACTCTGGGTACCTCTGGGTTTAGACCTGCTTTAATGAAATGTCTACTGGTTGTAAAGGATAAAATAGGGAAAACTTGATTATCAAAATTCAAGAGCAGAAACATTGGAATTGCTGATATTAATGATTGTTGGTTATGTGGGCTGCATGAGATGGAAAAGAATCAGGAATAAAGGTACGTGAAGAATGTGGAATAAGTGAGCAATAAGACAGTTTATTGAGCAACGTGTATATGACACTGATATGGTTATACAAAGAGGGTATAATGACAGGCAATTCTGGAAAAAAAAAAATGTAGTAATTCAGTATTTAAGCATGACAACCGTGAAGCTGAGAAAGCAAAAGAGTTAACGAACATCATACTGATGAGTACGCATGAAGATGCAAATGACAAGGATCACACTCCTTTCTTGACCATGTACTCGACGGCATGGTCCTTTTCTCAGTCATTATGCTTAATTTCAATAAACAAGGGACTGATAGTTCATCTCCGTTTCCATTTTCTCTTTCTCATTTCTAGACTCTTTCCGCCCTACGAGTATGCATTAGTGACAAATAGGATTACGAAGACGACGACGACATTGAGTATTATTATGATGACTATGATCATTAGGCTAAGCAAGTGATTAATAACGCACAGGTAAGTCATTCTCCATGATCTGTTCCGTATACTGTCGTAATTTCTCTAACTTAATGGCGTGTGATATCTCCTGACGCACCTGACTAAGAGTATATCAAGTTTTCACCTAGGTATCACGCAGGTACATAAGCATCACGCTGAGCCTTTAAACCCTTCAGAGCGATTACTTTTTTGCCCTTGAGCATGAAGATAAAACAGGTGATATAATTTTCACACGTTCTTCCCTTCCACATCGTGGTTCGTCCCTTCCATTTCGTGGTGGAAGGTTCGGAATATTTATCGTGTGTTTATTTGTGCGTCCGTCACCAAACCTCTTTTTCTACGATTGGACAGACTGTAATGAAAGCATGTAAACAGGTTACAAAACCTAAGTGTCAGTCTAGAAATGAATTTGCACTCCTTGAGCGCGTCGACAACTCTAACCACATCCATTCCCATCTTTCTTTACCCCTGCACAATTGTTGACTCTATACAGGGGTTTTATCCGCCCCTGTGTGGAGTACAACTCTCATGTGTGGGGAGGCTCCCCACATACAGCTCTTCTCAATAGGGTGGAGTCAAAGGCTTTTCGTCTCATTAACTCTCCTCCTCTTGCTGACTCCCTTCAACCTCTGTCTCTTCGCCGCACTGTTGCATTTTTATCTCTTTTCTATAGCTACTTTAATGGCCACTGCTCCTCTGAACTGTCTGCTTGCATTCCTCCACCTCCACGACGGGCGCGTAGCACCCGTCTGGCAGCAAACTCTCATCCTTTTTCTGTCCAACTCTCTAATGCAAGAGTTAACCGTTACTCCCGGTCTTTCATTTATGCAACAGGTCAGCTCTGGAACTGTCTCCCTCTGTCTGTATTTCCTGCTGCCTATGATCTCCAGTCTTTCAAACGCAGTGTGTCCAGTCATCTGAAAATGATCGGATCTTGAATTTGGCTCTCTATTGTCTTTTGTTTTTCTCTTGGAGGGAACTGTAACTGCGGGCTCATGGCCTTTGGTTCCTTCTTCCTCGCATAAAAAAAAAAAAATCTCGGGAATTACATAAACATTAAGTAATTAATTAACCACCTTTCAATTGCCATTAGATAAAACTTAATTTATTCGGAGGTAATAGCAACATTAGAAAGATGTATAGAAAAATTTGACAATAAAAAAAAAAGTGGTCCTAGGCACCACAAACCTCGCCCGACAACAGTTATTTTATTTTCAACCGTTTCACGTTACAGCCTTTTGAACATCTGTGATCTTGCGTCTGACCTTTCAGGGTCACCCAAGGTCATGGTGCCATATGAAAGTCCACATGAGACTTTCTATATCTTGATAATCGTAAATATCTCTATCTTCAACCAACGAGTTATAGCCCCTGAATATCCATGACCATGAGTTTCACCTTTAAAGGTCCCTTTAGGTCAAAGGTCATGGTACCAATTAAAAGCCCATATGGGACATCGCATATGTTGAAAATAGTAAACACCTTAAACACCTATCTGCAACCAGTTTCGAGTTATTGTCCCCTGAACATTCGTGATCTTGAGTTTGAACTTTCAGCGTCACTCAAGGTCAAAGGTCTTGGTGCCATATGAAAGCTCAGATTGGAGTTCATGTACACTGTGCTGATAATAGTTAATAGATCTTCAACGATTTCAAGTTATAGCTCTCTCACAATCCATGACCTTGACACTGACCTTTCAGGGTCACTCGATTACATCCAAAATTTAATCACATTCTTTTGGGACCATTACCCACATATCCTGAAAATTTCATATAATTTCATTCAGCCGTTTTTCCGTAACGCTGATAACAAACAAATAAACAAACAAACTCGACCAAAAACAATATCCCGCAAGACTTCGTACGGGCGAGGTAAAAAGTCTGAAGAACAGGCGGTTCAAACTGTAGCTGTTTCATTAGCCAAGCTGTTAATAGTTTTTTGCACTTTCAAGAAATACTGCTGTTATACACCATGCGTTCTCTCTCTCTCTCTCTCTCTCTCACTGGAACACTTTCAGACACCACCACTTCACACACACACACACACACACACACACACACACACACACACACACACACACACACACACACACACACACACACACACACACACACACACACACACACACACACACACACACACACACACTTTTTTTCATGTACTTTTTTACTCCAGCATTATCACTTCACACTTACACTGATAAACTAACTCCATCTCACTTCCACACCGTCCCACTTTCATCGCCTCTCATACACGTTCACTCTCACAGGCTCTTTCACATTATCCAAGACGCAGTCACTCTCGCCCATTTTTCCCACACCCACTGCCTCGCTCTCTTAGTCTCTCTTACTCTCACTTATTCAATTACACTTTCTGACACTCCCTCACTCTCATAAATCACTCTTTCACTCTGTCAGGTTCAAACTTTCAACTTTGCCAGGTTCTCTCACTCACTTTCACATTTGGCTCTTATTTTCTCGCGTTGGTGAGAGGTGAACACGTGGTAGTGCTGTGTACCCTGGGTGGAGCAGCTGCGACGTTTACCCAGGACCCAAACCTACCCATACTCCGATACACCTCGTGGTGGAAAGGACCTTGGTCCGACCCTGGTGAGGCGAGGTCTACCACAAGGGTGAACTAGACTCCTTCACTGTGTACCAGTATATACTGTACCCTATCGTAAGACGGCTCCACAGAAGCAGCTGCTTAACTGTGGTCGACGGGTCTGCTAGACCTGACAGATAGGGTTGAACAACAACAAAAACAACAACAATATCGACAATAACCACAACAACAACTCTTGTTTCCTTCCTGTTTTACCAGTTGTTGTTTACTCCCTCGTTCTCCACGCACTTTCCTTGTCTCACTTAATTAATCTCGCGTGTACTCAGTATCTCAATCTCACGTGTACTCAGTTAGTCATTCACTGTTCGAGTGAACGAAGACACCATCAAACATGTAACAGGGTAGAGTAGCACAGCATAATAACCTAGTTATCACGATAACTATTACAGGTATAATGGACCTAGACCAATTACTGGAAAAGTTATGGAAAGCAGTAGGTGTTACTTAATTTTTATAGCAACAATATTGCAAGTAAATTGCCAAAAAACGCTAAACGAAAAAATCAGTTATCAGCTGAAAGTGTAAAAATTACAGGGGACTTGCACACATCCTTGGAAAGTTAATAGAAATGTAACACATATTACTGAATGACCATTTTCAAAACGCATCATTAAGTTACCGAAAAAGCCAGAAAGTGCCAAGCAGGGCTACACAACTGGAATATCTCTGAAAGTTCTAAAGCTAGAGAGCACCTAGGCGAATAGCTGGAAAGCTTATGGAAAAGTAATAGATGCTGCTTAAACGGCTTTTCTCAATTTCGCTTCTATATTCACGAAACATCACCCACCTCCTCCCAAAAAATCAAATTCAGCACCGAAACTGTGCTGTCTTGTAAACAAGTAAAGTAACAATGGACCTACGCACATCGCTGGAAAGCTAAAATAACATCAGCCATTTGCTCACTGGAACACGTTCTACACATTCAAATGTGAACGCTTGTAACTTTATTCAGTCACTCATATTGACTCTCTTACCCAATCACCCCCTCACGCTCTTACTGTGTCTCGCTCATTCATACACATGTTTACCTTCACAACCACATATTCTTACATTTTCACTCACTTTTTCAAATTCTTCCTAGCACCCACCCGCATCTTTCCCAAAATCACGCTTTGTCTTATATTCCAGCTCGCTCACTTTCCTCCGTCCTAACATGGTTCCTCTCACGCTCCCACGGTCTTTGTCGCTTTCACTTATTACGTCAGTACTCTCTCATTTACTCAACCTTTCCTTCATTCTTTTTCGGGCACACTGAGTCTCTCACTCTCGTATTTACTCACGCACACATTTATACACAAAATCTCCTCCACTTACTAAATCACTCTCCCACATACTGTCACTCGCTTTTACCCTCATACTTACTCTAAATGTCACTCAACCACATCCTATCATTCATCCTTATTCTCACTTTAGTCTCCCTCATTGTTATTCAGTCACTCTCTTTTGCTCTCACTTTTTCTTTCAAACTCCCATAACTATGTTCTCATAATCAATGACTCTCCCATGTCCGAGTCTCTCACTCTCTCGTGCTTTTACTCTCTCATATTATTTAACATCTTCATTCCCTCTGTCCCCCTTATTCTTCCCCTGACATTCTCCTCACACTCAACCCCTATTGTTACCTGGCCTACCTTTGTGCATTCACTTTCCTACACTGTAGCTCGTTCTCAGTCAGCCACATTGCTATTTTCTCACACTCCCTCACTCTCACACACTCAATACCCACTCACACTAACGGTCACTCACTCACACGCTCACTCAGTTTCACACAAGCTGGCATTCACTTAGTCTCACTCAATTTTCTCCGGCCAGGGTATGCAGCTTTGATTTAATTTTAGGTAAATATATATATTTATTTAATTCCTGCCACATCTAATAGAGTTCATTAAGCAAAGTAGCGACGGTTTGATTTTAGTCCTTTGAAGTTGGAGCCTTTTTTAAGATTAGTAGTAAGCTCTCGTAGCAAAAGAGTTAGAATCCGATTCTTCGTCTTTTTATTTATCTCACTTATGAAAAGTTCTTAACTCCTTCATTACTCTAAGGTTTCTATGACTCGCTCTTAGTTAAATAAAATCGTCTGGCGTCAGCGCGAATAAAAAGCAGAAACAATTCGGAGGGAGTAAATGCGGCGACATCACTGCTGTTATTTTGGTGTCATCTCCAGACGATTTCATGGAGTTTAGGAGAAAGTTTTGATTCGGGGAAGACAGCAATAACCTCCAGCAACAGCTTCAGCAACGCCTGTACTCATCAGGTGACGGCAGGAATTAAACTACAAAACGATGCTGCCACACTGAAAGGATCGATATAATTACAGTACTTTGGCTTCTAATTATTAACGCGTTGGCTCTGATGACGTCTTTCAGTTTTGATCAGGCTACCACCAGACGAACATATTCAAATTAATGTGGATTCTAGTACGCAAAAAAAAAAAAAAAAAAAAAAAAAAAGAAGAAGTCGCCACTCCAAGGAAGAAAGGTGTAATTTAAGCTGAAGTAAAACGTTCGACATGAAGAAGGCATTCTCGGAAAAAAGAGTAAATTAGCTTCTTACAACACGCAAGCCAGACGTGAATGCAGTGGAGCTGAATTTCCCTGACCAAACAGTTAACATCGACGTGTGTGTGTGTGTGTGTGTGTGTGTGTGTGTGTGTGTGTGTGTGTGTGTGTGTGTGTGTGTGTGTTTACTACTACTAGTACCTCCACCACCACCACCACCATCACTGCTGCTACCACTACTACTACTACTTCTACTACTACTGCTGCTACTACTAAATCTCGTCTTGTTTCGTTCGTATCGTTTATAAAGGCTCGAACACGCATGCGTCGACCTTGGTCACCTAATGGCGGCTTTCCACGCTGCTCGACCTCTGGCAGCCACCCCGTGAAATCCCTAATCCCTGAGATCACACTGTGGCCTCGTCCCATGTCTTACTGGACTGTCTCTTGCAACCCTACCCTCGGCGTTCAGACCTCTACCCTTCCTCACCCAATCGTCATCTTCCATCCTCTTAACATGCCCAAACCATCTCAATCTACTCCTCATCACAACACCAATACATTCAAGTCCCATCCTTTCTCTCAACTCTTCAACTGCAGTCCTAGCCTCCCCAGGCTTCGCACTCAGAGAATTTCGTGACACATCAATATATTTATTGTTATCTCTGTACATCTGAGACTACGAATATCCTCTCAATCGTACAGAAATGCCAATGATTAGATAGATGTGTAGTGCGTCCTTGAATAACGACAAAAACAACATCAAGAACAGCAATAACAACAACAACACTAACAATGATGATTATGAAAACAATTTATCTATCTATCTATCTATAGCCCGACGCCCTAATCCCGCAAAGGGTGGCCGCAGACAAAACGCCTCCAAGTCGCTCTGTCACCCACCATTTGACTACCATCCCCCCAACTCACCCCCCCTCCCTCATATACCTCTCAACTCCATCCCTCCACCTCATCCTCGGTCTACCCCTCCCTCTCCCTCCCTCCACCTCACCTACATACACCCTCTTAGTCAGTCTTTCATTCTCCATTCTCTTCACATGTCCAAACCACCTCAATGTATTTCTCCTAATCTTCTCAACCACATCCACATCCACCCCACAACGTTCCTTCACTTCTTCATTCGTCAACCTGTCCCTCCACGTCACTCCACATGCTCCTCTTAAGTAACTTATTTCCACTGCTCTCACTCATGACTTGTTCCCCTCTTGCAAGGTCCACGCCTCGCCTCCGTACGTCAGGGTAGGGATCACAATACTATCATGCAGTGACTTCTTAACTTCCACACTCACCTCCCTATTTCTCATCACTGCTTTCAGTGTACCAACAACCTTCCTTCCCTGCTGTACCCTTTGACGCACTTCATCCCCCAGTTCCATCCTTACTCATCACACTACCCAAGTACTTGAATGCACTCACATTCTCCATATCCTCACCATCCAACCTCACTGCACACTCTGTGACTTCATTCCTCTCAAACACAATAACTTTATTTTTCTTTACATTATCTTTCAGCTTCCTCCTCCTACACACTGTCCCAAATTCATTCACCAAACCTTGCAATTCCCATTCATCTTCACTCAACAATACTGTATCATCAGCAAACAGCAACATTGGAATCTTCCAAATCTCACCCTCATTCATTAGAGCCACCCCCACATCCACTGCCCTACCTTGCACCACCTTTACAACCCCACCCATGTATATATTAAACAGCCATGGAGACATCACACAACCCTGTTTCAGTCCCACATTGAGATCAAAGAACTCACTCAGCTCACCATCCACTCGCACCGTAACCCTAGCAAATTCGTACATATTCTTCACAGCACTCAACAATTTCCCCTCCACTCCATATATTCTTAATACTTTCCACATACCTTGCCTATCTATTCTGTCATAAGTTCTCTCCAGGTCAATGAAGGCAGCATACACTTTCCTTCTCTTCTCTAGATACTTCTCCACTAAACATCTTAGAATAAATATCTGATCTACACACCCTTTTCCCTTCCTAAATCCCCCTTTTTCTTCTCCAACTAGCTCCTCTGTCATATGCCTAACCCTATCAATGAGTATTCTACCATATATTTTACCAGTCACACTAAGAATGCAAATACCCCTATGGTTACCGCATATTCTCTCTCCCCTTTTCCTTTGTATGAAGGAACAATTATACCTGATTTCCAGTCCTCTGGAACCCTTCCCTCTTCCCAAGCCAATCTACACAACTTCCATATCCACTCCACAACAATCTCACCCCCATACCTAAGCATTTCACCACACACTCCATCAATTCCTGAGGCCTTTCCCAACTAAGTCTTCTTCATCGCTTCCACTACTTCCGCCCTACTGATCTCTTCTTCCTTCCTCTCATCTCTTCTTTCTACATTCAACAACTCCTCAAAGTGCTCCTTCCATCTCCTCAATTTCTCTCTCTTCTCCACCAACAATCTATTATTCCTATATTTCACTCCCCTACTATTTCCCCTTTCACACTGCCTTTCTTTCTTTACCTCCTTCTAAAACAATTTCTTACTCTCCCTCCATTCACACTCAGATTTCTCCCAAACTCTTCATCCACTTTCTTCTTACTCTACTTCACCAGTCTCTTAACCTCCCTTCTCCTGCTCACATATACCTCTCTCTTCTCTCTCTCATCTTCTCCCCTACCTCTACTCGCTAACCATTCACTATATGCCTTCTTCTTTTGTTCCACAGCTCGTTTCACCTCATCATTCCACCATGCTGTCCCTTGCACACCCTTGCATCTCCTCCTCACTCCACAAACAGCCTCACACGCTGCGGCTATCTCTTCCTTGAATATCTTACATACGTCATCCACCCCTTCCATCTGCTCTAGCTCATACCTTCCCAACCTTTCTTTTACTATGCTCTTATACTCTGTCATTTTCTCACTATCTTGCAATTTCTCCACTCCTCTCACAGGAGCTGCTTTCTCCTGACTTCCCCTTCGTCTCCTCTACCACTTTCTTTGCAGCTATACCTTGGCCATCACTAAATGATAATCCGAGACTCCATTCCCCCACCCTCTCCACACTCTTACATCCAACACTTGTCTTCTCATTCGCTCATCCAAACACACGTAGTCTATCATTGCCTTTCGTTCAACAAGTTCACCATCCATCCTTCTCAATATTCTCCATGTATACCGGTGGATCATCTTAAGACGAAAGTAGGTGTTGGCTATTGCCAACCCCTTACCAGCACAGATGTCCACCAAAGCACCAGCATTCCCATCTACTTCAGCTGGCACACCCCACTGACCAACCACTCCATCCACTCGTACACTCCCAACTTTGCCATTCATGTCTCCAATCAACAGCACTCTCTCGCTCCTCTCAAACTTGTCCATACATGCTTCTACTCTTGCCCAAAACTCATCTTTCACTCTTGCCACTCGATCCTCTGTCGGGGCATACACACATACAATCGCCCACGCTTGTATACCTACTTCCATCCTCACCCATACAATCCTTGCATCCACTGTTCCATACTCTCTTTTATTTTCCTTCCACTTCTTGCTTATCACCAGACATACTCCCTCTCTTGCCCTCTCATTCTCACTGACTCCCGCACATATACCTAAACCATATTCCCATTCTCTCACCCTTTCACCTTCCCATTTCGTTTCAGTCAATCCACATATATCCACTTTTGCATCCTCAAGCATCTGAACAATCTCTCTCTCTTTCACTTCATCATTCACTCCTCTCCCATTCCATGTTCCCACCCTAAGAATGTCCTTTGTCCGTTCCTTAGTCGTCAACGTATGGTCCGCCCGGGTCCGATGCGCTTTATTCGCTTTTTTAGTTAGCTCTTTTTACGGGGTGGGGCACTAACCCACCACCAACCCTTTTAGTCGCCTCGTACGACAAGCAGGGATACTGGGGGAGTATTCTTGAAATAATAATAATAATAATAATAATAATAATAATAATATAATAATAATAACAATCATCATCATCATCATCATCATGATCATCATCAACACCTAATCCTGTGTCTGCCAGTGAGGAACGTAGGAGTCGTGGGCTGAGCAGGTTGGTCCTGACATTTAAGAATGACCGGTCCCACTCATCCTTGAAAGGCATTACGTGAACAGTAAACCCCAACCACCCCTTGGATATAAAACTGCACAGGCTCAATCCGATTGGAGCGCCGTAATTACCCACTAAACCACAGGTTCCAATAATAATAATAATAATAACAACACATCCTTCTTTCCTTCCATTCTCTTGTCTTTCTTTCCTTCATTCTTTCCTTGTCCTTCTGCCTACGGGTGACTTTACACTCCCTCTTCTGTCTTTCCTTCCTTCAATCTTTCCACTTCCTTCAGCCTATGAGTGACTCTACACTGAGTGACAAGCTAAATGGTTTCCTGTGCACCAGGAAACCATTTACTACGCTGGGTTGTAACCATATAGCCAAATTTTGGCGCCTGGTGGTTTAGTGGGTAATTATTGCACTCCAATCGGATTAAGCCGGTGAAGGTTTATATCCAAGCGGTGTTTGGGGTTGATTGCTCATGTAATGCCACTCAGGGATGAGTGAGGCTGGTCACTCTCATCTTAAATGTCGGGACCAACTATCTAGCCCCGGGCTCCTACGCTCCTCATGGGGCAATGTAGGATTGGATGATTGATGGATGGATGGATAATAATAATAATAATAATAGTAATAACAATAATAATAATAATAATAATAATAATAATAATAATAGCAATAATAATTCATTCATTCATTCATCATCTAATCCAGTGTTGCCCCATGAGGAGCGTAGGAGCCCGGGGCTAGGCAAGTTAGTCCTGATATTTAAGATGAAAGTGACCAGTCTCACTCATCCCTGAGTGACATTACGTGCGCAATAAACTCTTATAATAATAGCAATACTACTACTACTACTACTAATAATAATAATAATGGTAGTAGTAGTAGTAGTAGTAGTAGTAGCAGTAGTAGTGGTAGTTGCATTATTATTATTATTATTATTATTATCATTACTATTATTGTTATTTTTGTTATTATAATTATTATTACTCTTATTTTCTTCCCATATAGTGTATGGTGAAGCTTTGTTCTGGTATTAATGTCATTTTTCTTTGCATTTTTTTTTTTTTTTTTAGATGCTGATAGCATTATACAGGAAAGTACCCTAGGGTAACCCAAGTGCTTGTGCCAAATATAAATGAGCTTGACCTTTTTTTGAAGGTCATATACTAATTTTTGGTGCATATCCAAAAACTAATTGAGATACAGGTAATTGGTCAAAAATCCTATGATATAAAAAGTTTGCTGATAATTTTGGCTGAATATTTTGCCACTTAGTCTCATGCAAACTACCGAATTCAATTCTGCTCAGTGATTTCATTGTAACACGTTTTGTAGATAACCACAAAAGCTGTAAAGCTGTAACTTTATAGAGATAGGGTTGTAGTCCTTATCATTATGTGAAAGGAATATGGTCAGTGTTAAGCATACAGTTAGCCAGTTACTGAGACAAATGTAAAAGCGTACCCATGCTTACAAAGACAACCAGTACCATAAATAGCCCTGGCGAGGCTTCCTAATTGTGGCTACACAGTAAGTAAATAGGTAACTAGTTATTATTATTATTATTATTATTATTATTATTATTATTATTGTGGTAATGAAAATAATTTTAATAATATGAAGAGGAAAAGGAATCGGATATGTTATTCATTTTTTTTTTTTCTGTGCAAGGAAGAAGGAACTGAAGGCCAGAATCCCGCAAGATTATTCCTTCCAAGGACAAAAATAAAGCAACCGAGAGCCAAATTCAAGATCCATTCATTTCGAGACACTTGGACGCACTGCGTTCAAAATACTGGAAGTCATAGGCAAGAGAAATATACAGGGAGAGGAGGACATCTCCAGAGCTGGCCTGTTGCATACATAAAAGACTTTGAGTAACGGCTAACTCTTGCATTAGTGAGCTGAACAGAAACGGGACGAGAGTTTGTTGTTAGACGGGTGCTACGCGCCTGCTGTAGTGGTGGAAGGATGCAAGCAGACGGTTCAGAGAAGCAGTGGCCATTAAACCAGAGACAGAAAAGATATAAAGCTCTCAAAGTGCCGTAAAGAGACAGAGATTGAAGGGAGTTAGTAAGGGTAGGAGAGATGATGAGACGAAAAGCCTTTGACTCAACGTGTTGAAAAGAGCTGTATATGGGGAGCCTCCCCATACGTGACAGCTGTACTCTACTCATGGGAGAATAAAATCCCTGCATACAGTCAACAACTGCAGGGTAAAGAAGGCATGGAGACAGCTTAGTACACCTAATCTCTTGGACGCAGATTTTACACGAGAGGTAATCTGATCCTGCCAAGATAAATCCCGAGAAAAAGATTCAAGTATGTTCAAAGATGATGCACGTTTGACTGTGATATTGTTAAAAATTTGAGAATATTGATGCACTAAAAATAAGTTTACTTGTACCCCAATCAGATATTTGAGCCAAAATGGACATTAGGTGTGCCGTAGCCTCATCCCTTCTTCGTTTAAGTAACTACTGAGAAGGATGCAGCGAAAAGTGAATGGAAAGGTGAAGAGTGTAATCATCATCGTATGAAAGCATAGCGTTACATGTACATTTAGAAGGTCGTTGATAAAAAGACGAAAGAGTTGGTGGTAGGACAGAACCCTGAGGAACACCATTTAGAAAGCTTTAGGAGAAGAACGGTAGCCGTTTGCAACAGCAGGTATACAATGACCAGAAGAAGGTTAATGATGCAGTTTGGAAATTAACCCGCCCCGTCCCGACCACTTTTTGACCACTGGTACCCCCTAATCCCGACCATTTTTCAACCCTTTTTTTTTTTTTTTTTTTTTGCTAAAACTTTCGCTTTTGGTCAGAAACAATGGTCAGTGGCAAAGAAATTGTTCCCCGGGGTCCATAATTACCCTAACCAGGTATGCCTCGGTCCCACCTGGCCCCGTGTTCTCCGTAGGCGGTCTGAGCCTCTAACGTTTTCTATGGTATTATAAGTCTGGGAAACCAATGAAAGTAAGTAGATATGTATTTATTACAAACATAAAAACATGTGATAAAAGAGTATATTGGATTTTATACAAAAATAGAGCAGAAATAAGCATTGTACCATTGTGCAAAACGAGCAAAATCGGGCAGACTGGTCTCGATGAATCGCTAACATTCGAAAATCATGATACATATCATTTTTTTTACTTACATAATACTTCAACAATAACATTATACCATTTTACATTTTACTGAACTGTTTTTATGTATTCACAGGCCTTTCGATAACGTTTAGCGTAATGTTAGCGTTTATTTACGTAGTGAGTGAACTCGCTGTGACTGTTGTTTCAACTCGTATTGTGTTTTTTCTACTTACATAATACTTTTCTAATAACATTATACACTTTTCAACTTTATAGAACTGTTTTGAGATAATTTCAGGCCTTACGTAAATATTTAGCGTAATAATAACGCATAATAACACACACGGTGAAGTCGCTATGACTACTATTTCAACTTACAACCTATTTTTGTACTTATATAATAATTCTCCAATAACATTGCACATGTTTACACTTGATATAATTGATATCAAATAATTTCAGACCTTACGATTCAACTGAGTGTCATATTAGCGCGTACTTACACAGTGAGTGTTATCGCGATATCATTTGTTTCATCTTACACTAGTATTCAACTTATAAATTACCTTACTACTAACATTACAACAAATTCCACTTTATATCATTCCTATCACATACTTACTGACCAGAATGTTCTACTGAGCGTAATATTTCGCAGATTTACACAGTGGGTGTACTCGTGACATCAATTACTACAACTTACACTATTTTTCAACTTATACGTTTTATTCATCCTAACATTACACCCGTTTCCACTTTATATTCTTGCTATCACATATTTACTGACCAGAGTGTTATACTGAGCGTCATATTTTCGCAGATTTATACAGTGGGTGTAGTTTTCATATCACTTCGTTCAACTTACACTATTTCTCAACTTATACATTACTTTCCTGCAAACATTACACCCGTTTCAAGTTTATATAAGACTTGGCACATACTGACTGGCCTTACCATTATACTGAGCGTCATATCGCCATCCCACACAGTTTCAGTAGTGTAGGAAGTTATGGTACTCTCTGAAACATGGCTGAAGGCACAATGCAACATTGGTGGTGGTGGGGGAGGTGGAGAGCGGCGCCTTTCATCACTCGCACTTCTCTTCCCTCTCCCTTTTCCTTTACCCTTTCCCTTCCCTTTCCTTCCTTTCCCCACATCCTGGGGCTGTGGAGGAAGTTTGGGAATATTGTATGGCGAAAGACGTGCTGGGGAGTGGCTCCACCTCCTCTCCCCTAGGCCTACGTGCACCACGTGCTCGTGCTGCCTCACTCACACCACTTCCCTTTCACCCCACACTCCCACCACACCACTTTCGCCTTCCCCAGACAAAACTCTAGGCCATACTTTATTTGCCTTCTCGCCCCACCTTCTGATCCTCGGGGTGAGATTTTTTCCTTCCCCAACCACGAGGCAACATCACGTCCTAAGCCGCCGTCATCGTCATCGTCCTCATCCTCGTCCTCATCAGAATCTCTCTCTAGGGGATGGAGAGAGGTCCATGCAGGTGTTTTGGGTGCAGGCTGGCCTTCCCTTGCCTTACGATACGTGACATACCTCTTTTTCCGGGGCGAAGGGACCTCCTCATCACTGCTTGTTATTTCCTCCTCAGGCTGCACATAATCTCGATCCACCACATCATCATCAAGTGGAGAATCACTATCTCCAGTGAAGGCATCCAGGGTGGATTGTATTTCGTCGTCTGAGAGACCTTTAAGCGCCATGTCTGACCTGGGTCACTGCTAACAGGTGAGTGACCGAGACAAGGGCGAGCGCAGGTCACACGGGGTCTGGGACGCTGCCTGCCTGGGGGCAGGTAGGGGAGGCTTGGGTACGTGGGCGAATCGAAAATCTCGCGCGAATTTTGAAAATTGTGGAAATTATGAACCTTGCAATTGCAGGACGTTGAAGTACGTCAACGGGATTGGCAGTGACATAATGTGAGGGCATGGAAGTACGTCGACGGGACACCGCAGGTTAAAGATTTATGCCAGACTCGATCGAAAACCTTTGAGAAGTCAAGTGCAATGGCAAAATTTTCTCCAAAGTCCCAAAAGGAGGATGGCCATGAGTCTGAATGGAAGATGAGAAGATCGGAAGTGGAGTGTCCCTGGCGGAGCCCATATTGGCTATATAAAAGAAGGTTCTGATAGAAAATGTGCTTTAATTGTTTTTTAGATTAGATTTAAAAAGTACAAATACAGGATGTTAAGGCAACTGGGTGATAGTTACGGTGATAGAAATGGTCACCATTCTTTGGGGCAGGGTGAATGAGAGCAAACTTCCAGTAAAAAGAAAAGGTACAGTACAAGTGGACATACAATGGTGAAATCACTTTACAGAGGCAGGGTGTAAGCACAGAAACACAGTTCTTGAGGACAACAGGAGGGACCCTATCAGGCCCATATGCCTTGTTACTAATGAAGCCAGTGATGACAGAAAATGCATTAACTGAGGAAATTTTCTTGACAGTCATGATGGATTCAGAGAAGGGAAATGTTGGAGGAAGAGCACCAGCATTATCTACAGTGGAACTGGAGGTGAAAGTCTGAGCAAGGAGTGTCACAAGTCCTATATTTGAATAAACTCGTAACATTAAACTTTGGTGGGAAACCGCGAATTCTAGTGGAATCCCAGTATTTATCACTCAGTCAAACGACACGTATTCACCCGATCGGGAGTGTTTTTCAGGACATTTTTCACTATTTCATAAGTGATCGTCTTTGTGCGCAACATTAGCACCTCTGCCTGAGTGATATGTTATGGGCGTGTTTCGCTCATTCTAGCCATTAGCAAGTGCTGCTCGACACTCGCCTCTCTCACGATTTGAACTCAGTCAGGATTTGAGCGCCATGAAAGCAGGTAGGGCCCAGTGTGTAGCAGTGCTGCCGTTGTCCAGTTCCTGAATTTCCACCTAGCGTGATTTGGCGAGAGGCTCAGCATGTGCAGCGTCCTTCCTCAGCAACGACGCCCAGTCATCCGCTTAGTTCACTTTTCTGACCAGTATTTCTTTTCGTTTTTTCCTAGGTTTAAGAGTTAGCTTTTGAGTGAGTGAGTGAGTGCGATCTCCTTATTTGAATTAATCTTGAGACTCATGTAACGTTAATTTATTTCATTGTAATCAATAAATTAACAGTTCTTTTCCTTGAGCTTAATGTAATGTAAACTCGTGTTTTATTTTCCATATTAAGCTTATTCTAGTTGCAGCTCCTAGTTTGCATAAACGCTTTGCATTATTCACAACTGGTACTTAGGCCAGTCCTTTTTATCAACTTACAGTCCGTTGTGCAACCAGGATTTAATTGCACCAGTAAGAACCTATTATCATTAATAGCATTATATATTGATTGTCAGGGGTGGAGTCACTTTCTCCAGAGGCTAACAGTACTAACATACAGCAATTGTGAGGAATTAGTCTCTGCTGTGTACTGTTGAGAAAGTTTATAAATTCTCGTCCTTAGAGAATCAGCGAAGTAAGCCGGCATAAAGTAATCTTCCCAAGTATTATTGAATTAATATTCTTTAATATTGCATATTTTTTAAAACCCCGTGTCATCTGGCGACCTCATTCCAGGATATTAACTCCTACCTCTAAAGCTATCCACGAGATAATACTCACCCATACTTAGGTATTTATCATTAAAGTCTATAGGCACTATCTTACTGGTGATTATTGATTCAGTTCTATTAATTTACGTAATAGTTTTCACAGTCAGTTGTTTGTTTAATTTTCTTTCTTTACCAGTTTAATTAGATAAAACTGGTCACCACTAACTTGTGCCTATATTCTTTATTCTTGATTATTGGCATCTTTATTTGCAAAATTGCAGTCAGTGCTGAGTCGCTAGTACTTAGATTGAGTTAGCATCATGTCGACCAGCGTCTATGTACAGGAAGCTAAAGAAGTGGGACTTACAGACCCAACAGAAGTAAAGGATTATGTCCTCTCTTGGCTTAGTCACGAGCAGCAACGCGAGTGATGCTTGTGAAGAGCGTAGAATCCAACGCGAACACGAGCGAGAATAGCACGAACACGAGCAAAAACAACGCGAACTCGAGTTAGAACACGAGCAAAAACAACGCGAACTCGAGTTAGAACACGAGCAAAAACAACGCGAACTCGAGTTAGAACATGAGCAAGAACAGTGTGAGCAACGAGAGAGAGAACGAGAACACGAATGTGCCGAGGGAGAAGCACGCGAATAACATGAACTTGAAATGTTGAAGCTCAAGCGAGATTCCTTGGCTTCAGACACATCTGGTGCAGCTGGCCCAAGCTCCACGATTGCTATCCCTGCACATATTATGGCGACCCCACACATCAAGCTTCCCCCATACAAGGAAGGCGAGCGAATCGAGCCATACATGGCTCGTTTTGAAGACATGGCTGAACTTTACCAGCTGGATAATGCAGCTAAGCAGCTTCAGTTTCTTAGCCTGTTTGAGGGCCCTGCCCTCGATATTCTCCACAGAATTCATGGAGAGAATCTCACGTATGAGATGATATAGGCCGCACTCGTCAAAGCCTATGGTCTCACAGTTGATGACGCCAAGTCAGTTCATGAGGGCACATTTACAGGAAAAAGAGACTGCCGTTCAGTTTCTTGACTGGCTTACTGCTTACTTAGATGAGTGGATGGAGAAAGATGAAACTCCTTAAATGTGTGAGGGAATAATTGACCTTATGCTGCGCACGCAGCTAGAAAAGTCGTGGCCTACTGAACTTATGGCTCAGCTTAAGATCTGCCAGATAAGAGATGCCAGCCAAATGGTGAAGAAGGCTGATGTATTTTTCACTGCATACGGATATCAAACTTGTAAGCAGCATACCTGGAACAGGAAAGCTGATAAATCTGGGAAACCATCTCAGACTGAACTCCAGCAACAAGGCCGTTCTCAGAATAATGGCCAAGGTCCAAAACAGCAGAGGAAGGACCAGGGGCAAAACACTCAGAAACCTGAGTGGAAGAGGTGCAACAAGTACCCTAACCAGCAGCAATATCAGCCACGCAACCGACCACTGGGACTGTCCTTTCCAGCACCAGCTCAAGTGAGTAGGAGGCAGGAGGTGAATGCAGCCTTCATTCCTCAGCAGCAGCACTGTGTTCACGTCCCTACCAGTACGGGTAGTCCCCCACAGTTCTCTAGTCTCACAGCGACAGTGAACACTCTGCCACAGGAGGTCAATGCTCCATTTCCCCCGGCAGTGAGTACAACCCCTCAAGCATCTAGTTCTCAAGGCACCATGTTTGCCGCATCATTCTTGCAGCAGCTTAACCAGTGGCTGGCTGCTTCCTCCACAGGCCCTCCCACAGGTGACAGTACCTTCCTTGTTCAGCCAGGGTTTGTGGGAGACATTCCTGTGAAGGTCCTGAGAGACAACGGGTCCTCAGGTTGCTCTGTCAGGCAGAGTCTAGTTCGGCCTGAGCAGTACACAGGTCGAAAGATCCAAGCTAACCTTATTGATGGATCAGTGAGATTGTTCCCTGAGGCATGTATCCAGGTGGCATCTCCATTTTACACTGGTACGACACTCGCAGTTGTCATGCCAGAACCTTTATTTGACCTTATCATAGGCAATATTCCCAGTGCCAAGTATAGTTGCATTGAAGATGACGCTACTCAGACTTCAGCTACAGTAACACTAGCCATGGCTGAGGCTCCATACTGTGTCACCCCGGAGACCATTGAATCGCCGCAAGATATGATGTGTAGCCAAGTTGTTCAAGAACAACACTGACCCAATACTTGCTGCCGTGCGGAAGAAACAAAAGGGTCGAGTGATAAAGTATTCACAGGAAGGTCAAGCCAAGTTCCTTCGCAAACAAGGACGGCCATACCGTGAGTCATGAACACCCCAGGGCGAAGTTCGACTGCAGTTTGTCGTTCCCGCCAAGTACCGCCAAGCAGTGTTAGAATGGGGTCATTGTTCAGCCTCAGGAGGTCACATGGGCAAAAGGAAAACCCAGGGCCGTATCCGTGCTGACTTTTTCTGGCCAGGGATGGGACAAGAAATAGATAGCTTCGTGCGTTCCTGTAATGTGTGTCCACGTACCACGAATCAGGGACATGTCCTTCCTGTGCCGTTTGAATCCACACCCATAATCTCAGAGTCAGTTGAGAGAGGGCAGTGGTAATGTGGGTGCAGACCTGACGTCTCGCCCGTTGGCCCCACAGGACACAGTATGTCCAGGGCCTGTACATACATATGTACTGTACTGTAAGTTAAGGGGGAAGTTCGAGAACCCTGCAGAGACAGTCCTAGGCTGTGTATGAATTACCTTGCGGAACGTCTCGAGCTGTGGGCCTCTCTGAGGATTCCCGGAGAATGCACAATATCCACATGAGTGTTCACACCCACGGTGGGTGTTAAAATGTGACCCGCCAGAGATTGCGTAGGGATTCTCAGCTTCCTGTTTTTAGTCGTAAGTGTAGAGTTAGGTTAACCAGTAAACTGCCCGTTCTAAGAGATTTGAGCAGTTCAAGAACTGACACGTTTCCTGGTTGATAATGTTAGGTTAACCAATAAACTGCCCGTTCTAAGATATTTGAGCAATTCAAGAACTGACATATTTCCTGGTTAATAAGTTAGCTTAACCAGTAAACTACAAGGGTCCTGAGAGATTTGTAAATCCTAAGACTACGTTTCATGATTAATTATAAGTACTGATTGTTAGGCAGAGAGAGATATGACACTTTTGATGCTCCACCTTGATTCCTTTCGCAGGTGCAAGTGGCGGGTGCAGCATTGTCGAGCAGATCAGCTGGTCGTCCCTGTCACATGCTGCCTCCCCTTCTCTTCTGCCTCGTCATCATTATTTACTATTGATTTGCATTACATAATTATACACGTAGGTACAATTACACCACAGCTGTCACACCTATACCATGTATTACATACATCACACTATATAACAATTAGTTGTTAATGTAAATGTAGCGAACTTTTCACTCATTTTGACTTGAGTAAAGGATTTTTCATCATTGTCACGGAGTTTTTTCCTGAAGCTTGCTTCTATTAATGTAAATACGAGGTTTCTTTCGCTCACTGGCGACTGTGACTTTCTCCTGTAGCAGGATAGCACACACATACCACAGTGTGAATCTTGTCTGACTGAGTTAAGATTTATATGTATGTATATTGATATTCTTTCCTGAGAAAGAAATTTCATTTTTGATGGAGCGTAATGTCATGAGTCGGCACGTCCTGTTTGAATAAACTCGTAACATTAAACTTTGGTGCGAAACCGCGAATTCTAGTGGAATCCCAGTATTTATCACTCAGTCAGCCGCCACGTATTCACCCCATCGGGAGTGTTTTTCAGAACATTTTTCACTATTTCATAAGTGATCATCTTTGTGCGCGACATTAGCACCTCCACCTGAATGATTTGTTATGGGAGTGTTTTGCTCATTCTAGCCGTTAGCAAGTGTGGCTCGATACTCACCTCTCTCACGATTTAAACTCAGTCAGGATTTGAGTGCCGTGAAAGCAGGTAGGGCCCAGTGTGTAGCAGTGCCGCCGTTGTCCAGTTCCTGAATTTCCACCTAGCGTGATTTGGCGAGAGGCTCAGCATGTGCAGCATCCTTCTTCAGCAACGATGCCCAGTCATCCGCTTAGTCCACTTTTCTGACCAGTATTTCTTTTCGTTTTTTCCTAGGTTTAAGAGTTAGCTTTTGAGTGAGTGAATGAGTGCGATCTCCTTATTTGAATTAATCTTGAGACCCATGTAACGTTAATTTATTTCATTGTAATCAATAAATTAACAGTTCTTTTCCTTGAGCTTAATGTAATGTAAACTCGTGTTTTATTTTCCATATTAAGCTTATTCTAGTTGCAGCTCCTAGTTTGCATAAACGCTTTGCATTATTCACAACTGCTACTTAGGCCAGTCCTTTTTATTAACTTAAAATCCGTTGTGCAACCAGGAGTTAATTTCACCAGCAAGAATCTATTATCATTAATTGCATTAGATATTGTTTGTCAGGGATGGAGTCACTTTCTCCAGAGGCTAACAGTACTAACAAACAGCAACTGTTAGGAATTAGTCTCTGCTGTGTACTGTTGAGAAAGTTTATAAATTCTCGTCCTTAGAGAATTGGCGAAGTAAGCTGGCTAAAGTAATCTTCTCAAGTATTATTGAATAAATATTCTTTAATACTGCATATTTTTAAAAACCCCGTGACAAGGAGTTCCGTTTCTTCAGGGAAGAAACGGCTACAGAGCCATTAAAGTGGATAAAGTGGGGGAGGGAAAATGAAGAAAATTGTTGAAATTTTTTTTGGCAAGGTGCCAGAAGGAGCGGGAAGAAATTGAGGTGGAGAGTTCAGAGCATTATGTACGAAGGAAATTATTCTTACCAGAGTGAAGAACGTATTAAGCACCGCTCCAGGCAGAGGCATAAAAGATGAGAGTCAGAGGTAGGTTGGCTCCGGTACCATTTGTACGACTTCTCCATGTCGCGGACAACATTAGAACGAGCGTGATTAAGCCATTTCATTTTTTTTAGCCACAGGATAAAAGAAAAAAAAGAATGCTTCCATGCCTGAAATAATAACAGTAAAATGCGAGGCACATTCAGATGGCTATCGGTCATGGATGCAGTAATCATTCCAAGGACAATCAGAGTTGTGCCTTAGGACCTCCCAGTCAGCAGCTCCTAAGGCCGCTTTCACACGAGGCCACCGGTGGCTGCCACCAGTGGCCACAATTAGTTGCTTCCCATAGTTTTCAATGGAGCCTTTCATACGAGGCCACTGCGGTTGCCTGGCCAGCAACCGGCTCGCTCGCACAACTAATATCTGCCACTAGTGGTTGCTGCCACTTGCTGTAAAGCATTGTTTCAAATCAGAGCTTTCATACGGCGCCACCAATTGCCACCAGCAAGACAAGGAGAAGGAACTCTTCCCATGACCCCATTCTTTCAACTGACAACCGTGCCAAGGAGTGGCGTGAATTCAGTGGAGGACACTAGTTGCCGGGCCCTTCATTTTGGGTCACCAGTGGCCACCACCGGTGGACCCCACCGGTGGCCTCGTGTGAAAGCTGCCTAAGTGCCACAGTAGCCACTTTCTGGGAGGGTCCACAAGCCTTACTGGAGCGACAGAATGGGCTAAGGTGAAAAGGTTGTGGTCACAAGATCCCAGTGACGAGAAAAGATTAGCAAAGTATAAAGAAGGGTTTATTGTAAGGAAGAAGTCATGTTGGTGGAAATCTCTCCAAGGATGTCATTGCAGCATGTTGCTGAAAATACACAGACCCTTCATATAAAGTCCTAAGTAACGAAGTTAACAGACTGATCATGGCTGCTCCTGCATAGTGCCAACATACCATCAAGTCTCAATGCAGAAGGAATGAGGTGCAGGCACAAGAGGACAGACTTGTTTTTCCCGGTCGTGCTTAGAATTTTTGCCTTTACATCACAGTCCATCTTGGGCTACATCTGACAGGAAAGCCTACCTGCCCCGCACCAGCAACGCGGTCCAGCATGAGCTCCTGGTCAGGTCATTTTGATCGAGCCTCCAGTTCAATGTCAATCGCGCCACTATGTGTTTGTGGCGGGGGGGGGGAAGGTGAGTAAAGAGGCATGGGAGAGGGCGAGACCTGCATCAGGTGTTTGCCCTGAATTAAAAATACCGGTCTGCCAGGTATACTGGCACACTTGCCGAAGTTAATTCCCAAACGCATACAGCAACATTCCATATCCCAACCAAAGAATATTTAGAGACTGGTGTTTTGAGCTGCAGTCCTTTTTTTTTTTTTTTCGTTCAAGTTTTACTCGGTGTCTCCTTTTACAGATAAGGGCTAAGGCGTTGCCCCAGGGTAGATGACTTAGGTTTGGAGCACGTAGCACTTTATGGCTGAGTTCCCTTCCTGATGTCTACCAGTGACCCTTGGGTGAACTCGAACCTCTGACTCTTCGGCCAGTGCGGAGTGTTCTAACCCACTGAACCACGGCTACTACTGTAAAACAGTCGTGTAAAAGCGATTTTCTGTGTGGTGAAACTATTCAGATACCCCCGTGTGTGTGTGTGTGTGTGTGTGTGTGTGTGTGTATGTGTGTGTGTGTGTGTGTGTGTGTGTGTGTGTGTGTGTGTGTGTGTATGTGTGTGTGTGTGTGTGTGTGTGTGTGTGTGTGTGTGTGTGTGTGTGTGTTTGTGTGTGTGTGTGTGTGTGTGTGTGTGTGTGTGTGTGTGTGTGTGTGTGTACCTGGTATATATTAATGAACAGCAAACTCATACATAGCAATATCCTGATGTCTCCCCTTATTTCCCTCAACGCAAGTGTCACATATAAAATTTCTTCTTATTACAATCAAAATATTGGGACGATTGCTCTTGCTATGGGGTTAGTGAAAAAGATGCCAGCACTATGAAGGCGACAGATGTACTCAACTTTTGTAGCCTAGTTTCGTGTCCTTGCACCTTGATGGGACTAATACATACAATAATTGACCCCCACCCATTTTACCCTCCACTTAACAAAGTCAGAGAAGGGTGTTGTTATCGCTGGCATCAACAGGTGTCTGCCAGTAGAACTGGGCGGCAGGGCAGCAGGGCGGCCGGCTGGGCCTAGAAATTTTGTTTCCTAACCAGAACTCAGAAACTATAGCCGCAGCGCACGACTCTGAGGTTGTCATTATCATACCCTGGCAACCTACCATTGAAAAGTGCATCCGATTTTGTATCATATTATACACAATAATATTATTATGCACGAATATATTATGCACAGGTATTATTATACACAAACATATTATATACAAATCACATGCGTCTCATATTATACACGAAATCAGACGCACTTTTGAATGGTAGGTTGCCTGGGCACTATAATAACAACCTCAGAGTCGCGCACCGTGACTATAGTTAATATAGAGTCATGACATTTCACATAGCTATGTGTTTTATCGTGAACTGATTCATTTTTATAGGCAAAATGCTGCATCTTGAGTTTTTTTTAATTATTATTTTTTTTTAATTCAGAGATTTTAATGAGACCTGCACAAGGAAGCTGAAGGGCCAAGGTTATGTGTCCTCAAGGCGTTCTCTTTACGCCCACCTTTAAAACAGAAGACTGGGGGGTGGGGTTAGGTCCGTTATGGGCTTGATTATGTGTACAGGGAGTTGGGGGAGGGTATGCGCTTGGTCAGGTGGAGTGTGCAACAGCTTAGTGTTGCCAATGTATTTTCTTAAAGAGAAAATGGCTGTAGGTGGTATGGCCCTTGAAAGGTACAGGGTGGGTCATACATTGCACTCTTCTATCATGTGTGTTGCAAGGATGGTTCAGTCTGCTGGCGAGACGTGCACATATTTTGGTTGCGTCATGAAAGTTTTACCCAACAATCGTGGCAGGTGGTGGCAACCATCATCCACTCACTCTGTTTAGTGTCGCCTACTTCTTCCTTCATCTTTATAATTATGTTCTGTGATTTATTTCCTCTCTTCCTATTTGTTCCATCATTTCAGTCACTTTATACTACTCGTCATTCCACTTCAGGTGACCCTACGCTTTGCGACATGCCAAATGGTTTCCTGTAACCCAGTATACCATTTACTAAGTTGGGTGATAACCATATTACCAAATAACAGGATGATATGGAGTCTAAAATGGTGACACTTTTAATGGGTGGGGACGCAAGTGCAGTGTTCATCCGGGAACCAACTCTCCAATAGTCTTGTGTGGTGAGGCACTGCTTGCCACCAGAGAACACTTGTACAGTACATGCACGGGACTGCCCTGCAGGGGCAATTAATTACCAGCCTGCGGTTGATGGAACTCTTCCCCCAGATAGACCGGGGTTACTCACCAAACAAATCACTCAGTTATTTGATGGACATAAAGAAGCAGACACAGAAGGATGAGTAGGTAGGACGTAGAAACCGATGCTGCGTAAACACTCGTAGAGCTGACTGAGCCATTTACTAAACACAGACGATTGAACGGCAAATTCAACGAATCATTCTGTTTTCATAATGCATGATAACCCAGTTTGAGGCAAACACGTGGCCATATTAGTTAACTACAATCACACATGATGTCCTTTTTCTAATATTTCACACTCTTATTTGACTATGAAGCAAGTAGTGATTGAATGAAGCGATATGGATATACGTGCATTATTTACCCATCCTTGGCTTACAAGAATTCATAAAAACGGACCATGGAGAACCCAAACACTGTTAGAAACGGAGGATTTAGAATATATATATATATATATATATATATATATATATATATATATATATATATATATATATATATATAGAGAGAGAGAGAGAGAGAGAGAGAGAGAGAGAGAGAGAGAGAGATACACTGACAGAATGCCCTTCCTGATGTCTACCAATGACCCTTGGGGTGACTCGAACCTCTGGCCCTTCGTTCAGCTCGCTCTAAGGCACTGAACCACGGCTGCTACAACAAGTTAATGACAGAAGAGCGCTACCTCTCCTGGCATGGCAGCTTACCTGGGCGCGGCTCGAACTCTCGACTCTTAGGTCCCGATTCAGGCGTTCTACCACTGAGCTACCACTGATATATTTATATAGATGGATAGATAGATAAATAGATGAAAAATATTATATAGAGAGGCACATACATTCATACACACATAGATTGATATATATATATATATATATATATATATATATATATATATATATATATATATATATATATATATATATATATATATATTTGTGGAAGGTGGGGAAGCTCACCATCCACTCACTCGATGTAGTGCTGCTCTCAGGCGTCTGCCCTTTCCTCTCCTCCATCCGTATTTCCTTCCATCGTCTTCTTTCTTTCCTTTATGCTTTCCTCTTCCTTCTGCCTGTGGGTGACTCTACACTGAGTGAGAAGCCAGTGGTTTCCTGTACACCAGGGAACCATTTACTACTCGGGGTGGTAACCATACAACCAAATTTTGGCGCCTGGTGGTTTAGTGGGTAATTACTGCGATCCAATCGGATTGAGCCGGTAAAGGTTTATATCTAAAGGGTATTTGGGATTTATTGCTCATGTAATGCCACTCAGGGATGAGTGAGGATAGTCACTCATCTTAAATGTCAGGACCAACTTGCCTAGCCCCGGGCTCCTACGCTCCTCATTGTGCAGTGTAAGAATGGATGATTGATGAAAAATATATATATATATATATATATATATATATATATATATATATATATATATATATATATATATATATATAGATAGATAGATAGATAGATAGATAGATAGATAGATTATATACACACCCGGGTTATTTTGAACTAGTTCAGTAATCATATTTCATGTCCACCAAGCCGTGTCTTATTTGCGTTCTTAATATCTTTCAGATCATCTGATCAATAATATACAAACAATAATGCCACCAAGTTCACTGCTGATAACATTATTACAACAACAATAATCACTGTGATACCACTATCATCGCTGCTGGTATCATTCCTTTTACCACCATGAGCACACCGATTATCATCTCTCCAACTATCATTACCACAACAATCACCACAACCATTATCAATAACGCTATCATGACCCAAACACCTAAACCACTCATCCACCTACATCACCCACCCACTTGAATTTGGCTCTTGAATTTGGCTCTCTATTGTATTTTGTTTTTCTCTTGGAGGGAACTGTTACTGCGGGCTCATGGCCTTTGGTTCCTTCTTCCTCGCATAAAAAAAAAAAAAAAAAAAAAAAAAATTACAACGCCCACCCAACTACACCGTCCAGCCTCCTGTGCCACCCACTCACCTACATCACCCGTCCACTTATACCACCAGCCCTCTTACGCCACTCTCCCACCTACACCGCCCACCCACCTACATCACCTTCTCACCAACACCACTCACCCACCTAAACCACCCTCCCACTGACACTAACCACCCACCTACATCACCCTGCCATCTACACCGAACACTCACCTGCACCACTCACATAATTGCACCACTCACTTACATCACCCTGCCATCTACACCAAACACTCACCTGCACCACTCACATAATTGCACCACTCTTCCACATACCGGTAAAGTACTCACTCCAAATTGCCATTATTATGGTTAAAGCAAACTACGAAACCAAAACAAATATTTACACCCTGGTACAGGTGTAAACAGGATCTTGACTATTCCCACCTTGAATAAAACCTTGTCTACATGGAGGTCTACCTTAAGAGTGTGCTCTTCTCCTCACTTGTGCCAAGCCCCTTCATATTTTACCCTCTTACCTTCACCACCCACCCACGTACCAGTGCCAACCATACCACCACATCATTCTCCCACCTACACTACCAACTCAGGTACACGCCCGTCTCATTTACACCGACGACTCCAGTAACACGTCATGGTTATAATAACACAGAATACAAGGGGATCATTTATAACCTTCCTCCCCATTTTTCCGGTCTAGATAGGAATCTTTATTTCTCCCACTCTACCTATCTGACTCTGAGAGGAGATCTACCCTCGCGCGAAATGTGGTTGTCCTGGGTAAATTAAGCCCAGGGAAGACACAGAGGACAAATAAGCTCTCTCTCTCTCTCTCTCTCTCCCCTCTGTCTCTGTCTGTCTGTCTGTCTGTCTGTCTGTCTGTCTGTCTCTCTCTCTCTCTCTCTCTCTCTCTCTCTCTCTCTCTCTCTCTCTCTCTCTCTCTCTCTCTCTCTCTCTCTCTCTCTCTCTCTCTCTCTCTCTCTCTCTCTCTCTCATACAATATCTATCTATATAGATAGATAAATAGATAGATAGATGTAGATATATATGAATATATACATGTTTCTCTGCCAAAACCACACTACATGCACAGTATGCACTACACTACCTTTTCAAAATTTAAACAAGAAAAATGACAAATACATCATGCTTCGGGAGTCCTCGGGGGGGGGGGGAACATAAATTCCCCCACCCTCCGCCCCAGAGAGATGCCTGGAATAACTGTCTGACTCACTTCTTCTTGATTTCTGCAACATTCGCGGCCTTTCCTCTAACTTTCTCTCTGTCGAACACCACTTCTCCTCCTCTAAATCTTACCTATCTCTTCTTGACAGAGACTCAGCTGTCTGGGGCAGCTGACAGCAAACCCTTTTCTGTTTCCTCCTACTTTCTCTATACTCATTTCAAAGCCAAAGGTGGATGTTGTGTATATGTATGCAACGATTTATCTTGCTCTCATGTTCCTGAACTTGATTCTTCTGAATTCTCTACTCTCTGTCTTCGGCTTTCTTGTCATGCTCTGACTAAATATATCTGCACTGTTCACTTATCTCCTAATTCTACTGACCATGAAAAATTCTTCGACTATCTTCTACGATGGAACAGATTCTATCCATTTCTCCTTTCTCTGAAATCTCCATTCTAGGAGATTTCAATGTTTACTGCCACCTTTGGCTCTCCTCTCTTTTCACTGATCCACCTGGTGAACAAGCCTATATCTTTTCTATTCTTAATGACCTAGATCAGCTTGTATAGCACCCTACCCGTATCCCTGACTGCCTTGGGGAGAGCTCCAACATACTTGACCTCCTCCTTACAACTAATCCTTCTGTTTATACTGTTAATCTTTCCTCTCCGTTTGGCTTCTCCGATCACAACCTTATTACCTTAACCTGTCCTATCACTCCGGTATGGCCTGTGGACCCTCCAAAGAAACGTCATCTGTGGCACTTTGAAGCTGCGGATTGGGAGGCCCTCAGGCAGTACTTCTTTGATTTTCCATGGAATGATTATTGCTTCCATGGCCAGGAGCCATCTGAGTGTGCCTTGCGCATTATAGAGGTTATTCTCTCAGGCATGGAAGGTTACAATTCCCATCTCATATCCTTTGACTAATGCAAGAAATCCTTGGCTTAATCATGCTTGTTCTATGGCTGTCTGCAACAACGAGAGGGACTATAAAAGGTACCGGAGCCAACCCACCCCTGAATCACATCTTGTTTATGTTTCTGCCCAAAATCGTGCTAAGGCTGTTCTTCGCTCTGCTAAAAATAATTTCATCCGTACTAAATGCTCTCAGCTCTCCAACTCGAATTCTTCCCACTCCTTCTGGCACCTTGCCAAAAACCTTTCTAACAACTTTACCTCATCCTTCCCTCCTCTTTTCTATTCTGATGGCTCTGTAGCTATTTCTTCTAATGATAAAGCAGATCTCTTTGCTCAGACTTTCTCCTCCACTTCCACCTTAGATGATTCCAGTGCCGTTCCTCCATCACTTCCCCCCTCAGATTTTCTCATGGTTGACATTAACATTTCTTCAGCTGATGAATTTTCTGCCATCACTGGCCTCATTACTAACAAGGCATATGAGCCTGATGGAGTTCCTTCTCTTGTCCTCAAGAACTATGCTTCAGTGCTTACACCCTGCCTAGGTAAACTCTTTTGCCTTTGTCTGTCAACTTGTACCTTTCCTCCTTGCCGAAGATTGCTCTCATTCAGCCAGTCCCAAAGAAGGGTGACCATTCACAACCCTCTGACGATCGTCCAATTGCTTTAACATCCTGTGTCTCAAAAGTTTTTGAGTCAATTCTTAACAGGAAATTTTAAGGGCATCTTTCCTAACACAATTATCTTTCTGAGTGTCAGTATGGATTCGGTCATGGGTGCTCCACTGGCGATCTTCTCACCTACCTTCCAGACTCCTGGTCATCCTCCTTTTGGAACTTTGGAGAAAGCTTTGCCATTGCACTTGACATCTCAAAGGCTTTCGATCGAGCTTGGCATAAATCTTTAATTTCCAAACTACCCTCTTACGGTTTCTATCCTACTATCTGTGCCTTCATCTATAGCTTCCTTTCTGGTCATTCTGTAGCCACTGTTGCAGACGGCCATCATTCTTCTCCTAGATCTATCAACAGTGGTGTTCCTCAGGACTTTGTCCTATCACCAAGTCTCTTTTTATTCATCAATGTTTTCTAAGCTATAAAACCCTATTCACTTGTATGCTGATGATTCCACCCTTCACCTTTCCATTCTGTTCCTGCAACATCCATCACAGCAGTTACTTCAACAAACAAGGGATGAGGCAATGGCACACCTAATGTCTGACTTGGCTAATATCTCTGAGTGGGGTAAAAATATTATTGTTGTTTTTAATGCATCAAAAACTCACTTTTTACACCTATCAACCCGACAAAATCTTCCACAGGAGTACCCACTAATGTTTAATAATATCTAGCACAATCCCGCATCATCCTTGAACATGCTTGGGATTTCAGTCACTGGGGACTTATATTGGAAAGATCATATCGCATCTCTTGTAAAATCTGCTTCCAAGAGATTGGGTGTACTAAGCCAACTCCGTACCTTCTTTACCCCTGCACAGTTGTCGACTTTATACACGGGTTTTATTCACCCCTATGTAGAGTACAACTCTCACGAGTGGGGAGGCTCTCCACATACAGCTCTTCTCAATAGGGTGGAGTCAAAGACTTTTCGTCTTATCAACGCTCCTCCTCTTACTGGCTCCCATAAACCTCTGTCTCTTTGAGGAACTGTTGCCTCTTTATCTCTTTTTTTTATCGTTACTTCCATGGCCACTGCTCCTCTGAACTGTCTGCTTGTGTCCCTCCACCTCTACGACGGGTGCGCAGCACCCGCCTACCAACCAACACTTATCCCTTTTCTGTCCAACTCTCTAATGCAAGAGTTAACCATTACGCCCAGTCCTTCATTTATGCAACAGGTCAACTCTGGAACTGTCTCCCTCTGTCTCTATTTCCTGCGTCCTATGATCTCCAGTCTTTCAAATGCAGTGTGTCCATGCATCTCGAAATGAACGGATCTTGATTTTGGATCGCTCCTGTATTTTGTTTTTGTCTTGGAGGGAACAATTAGTGCGGACTCGTGGCCTTTAGTCCCTTCTTCCTCACATAAAAAAAAGAAAATCTCGAAATAATTGGATCTTGAATTTGGCTCTCTTTTGTGTTGTTTTTGTTTTTTTTCCTGGGAGGAACGGTTTGCGGGCTCCTGGCCTTTCGTTATTTCTTTCTTGCATAATATATATATATATATATATATATATATATATATATATATATATATATATATAGATAGATAGATAGATAGATAGATATATTATATAGATAGATAGATAGATAGATACATACATACATACATACATACATACATACATACATTCATACATACATACATATTTTTTTAAATAACAGAACGGAGGAAGGAAAAACATTTTAATATAAAAAATAATCCATACACCGGATTACTGGTGTCCTCTGTTCTTAAAATATCTGTAACAGTTAGACTTGAACAGTTGTGGGTTGAAACTTGGAGGGATACAACTCTGGGGAAGCGAGTTCCAGAGATGCAGTTCGAGGAATGAAAGAATACTGATAGGCAGAAGTTCTGCAATATGGCTGAGTGACATTCCAGCCATGAGCGCTACCAAATGCCCGTGTAGCACGAGGGAAGGCATGGAGAGGTAGCACCATGGATGCAACTTCGTCTGAGTATTTGCCAAAAAAAATCTAAAATAATGCAAGGGATGCAACATTCCTTCTTACTTGCAGGGGAGGTAGTTTATATGTAATGGCAGGGTTGTTAATAATTCTAACTGCTTTGTTCTGAATTTTGTCTAGTTGTTTTAATGCAACCTCTCCACATCCATTCCACAAGGGTGCGTAATATTCAAGCTGAGAGTGCACATGACTTATAAATTATAGCTAACTGCTCATCAGCGAAGAAGTTACGGACTCTGTACAATAATCCAAGTTTCTTTGAGGTGGTTTAAGCAAGTGATCTGACATGAGAGGTCCAGCTGAGGGCATTGTTAAGTGAAACGCGAAGAATTTCAATACTTTTGGAGATGGGAATATTAGGAGCACTGAAGGTAATGTACGGATCTGGCATATATATATATATATATATATATATATATATATATAATATATATATATATATATATATATATATATATATATATAGGGGAGAAGATGGGAATATGAAACATGGTGGTAACATGAAACAGGCCTTATCTCAGCTGAAAAGTACTGCCATCCATTGGTAACTGAATTAAACATAACTATTAGGTCCCCCACAGGCCACCAGAATGTTGTTGAATCACTCACTCGAGTTGAGGTGCTCTGAGAGGATATTGTTTACTTTTCACTCACTGAAACTCTTTTTTGGTAAAATTAAAAACGTGTTATCCTATATACATTTATATATATATAGACTATGATATATAGTGTGCTGATTAGTCATAAGATCACCTCTTAAAATGGCATAGTTAGTTTTCTGGAAAAAATTTCTAGCCTAGAATTTCAGCTAATTCGTTTTTAATACTATGTTGTGTGGCATTATGGAACAGTGTGTTCCATATTACCACCATTCCTTTTACCTTGTTCCATATTACCACCATTCCTTTTACCTTGTTCCATATTACCACCATTTTTTTTTTCTGAAAGTTTCTGTCAAACAAGCCTATAAAGAAAAGAAAGAAGAAGGTGGAGGAAAAAGTGCGAAAAGTAAAACAGAAACTTTTTTTCAAAAAGACAGAGATGAGGATGAAAGTTCTATTAAAGAAGAAGAGAGAATTAGTCTGTCTTCTGGAAGTTCAAACTTGCTAGAAAAAATTGTGGGAGAAGCAAATCCTGGAAGAGATGATGCAGACTGTCTTTCTTGTTCAGAAAAATTCACGAAGTCCAGATCAAGAGAAGTATGGGTTTAATGTGTAGTGTGCCAGGGATGGGCCCATGTCTTGTGTAGTCGGTCTGAAAATGATATTTTCATTTGTGACTTCTCTTCTTAAACATACGTTTCCACTGTAAAATTATTATTTATGTAATCACAAAGAGAAATTTAATTTTTTGTTATTTTCAAAATTGACTCATATTACCACCCCACTAGTTTCATATTACCACCTCATTTTCCAAGACCCACTCTTTTGGATGTGCTTGAATAAAAAGTGGTGGCATTTAATGGTAAATTTTTTCTCATTATAACTCTGAATGCATCATAAGGATAAAATTTGTAAATGCTTGTGATGGTTATTGATGCAGTTTTTGCCTTTAAAATTGGTGTTTTCGCCTGAAACGAAAAAGTGGTCCATATTACCATCTTCTCCCCTATATATATATATATATATATATATATCCCATTGGAGCCCAGTGTGCACAGTATTGGAGAGAACTGGGAATTTTCAAACCTTAATAAAGTAGGGAACCCCCGGGTAGGGACCTATGAGCTTCGCGACTATGAGCCGAGAGGCGGAGGGCGGTATGCTTAGGACCCTCCTGGAACAGTGCCTCTCCCAGCAGTATCAGGGTCCAGTAGGTTATATATATATATATATATATATATATATATATATTTATATATATTTATATATATATATATATATAATATACTATGCCTATGCTAAGTAAATTATGTTTTTTTTTTTTGTAGTTCTTGATGTACGAGTATACTGAGGGTAAACAAAATCGCGCAGATGGACTTTAATTGTGAAAAATGAAATGCGCACAAACGGATTATTGAGCTGTAATCTATCTATCTATAGCCAGAAGCCATAATCCCGTAAGGGATGGCCATTTGCACTGAGTTTGTTGATTTACGGTAAGGAGCACTAACCCTCCTCCAGTCCATTTGTTTATCGATGCACCGGATAACTGGTGTCCTCTGTTCATAAAATATCTGTAACAGTTAAACATGAACAACTGTGGGTTGAAATTTTTAGGGACACAACTCTGGGAAAGCGAGTTCCAGAGAGATGCAGTTCGGGAAATGAAAGAATTCTGATAGGCAGAAGTTCTGCAATATGGCTGAGTGCCATTCCAGTCATGAGAGCCATAAAAATATCTGTAAAATAATGCAACGGAGGCAACATTCCTTCTTACTTGTAGGGAAGGTAGTTTATTTGTAATGGCAGGGTTGTTAATAAGTCTAACAGCTTTGTTCTGAATTTTGTCTAGTTGTTTTAATGCAACCTGTCCACATCCATTCCACAAGGGTGAGCAATATTCAAGCTGAGAGCACACATGACTCATATAAATCATAGCTGACTGCTCATCAGTGAAGGAGTTACGGACTCTATACAATAATCCAAGTTTTTTTTTTTAGGCTGTTTTAGCAAGTGATCTGACATGAGATGGCCAGCTGAGGGCATTGTTACGTGAGACGCTAAGAATGTCAATACCTTTGGAGATGGGAATATTAGTAGCACTGACTGTAATGTACGAATCTAGCATTATCTGTCTACTAGTAAAGTGTATATATTTAGTTTTACTAGCATCAAAAGACAAGGTTGTTTTGTCCCCATTCACTGATCGTAGATAGGTCTTGATTTGTGGAGATGGCTGTACTGATTTGAGAGGTTGAGATATTAGACTTTGTAAATGGGTGCCTGAGTGTGAATGAAGTATGTAGTGTCGAGTCATTTGCATATGAGTGGATGGGATTGCGGGTGACAGATAAGAGACCATTAATATGAACCAAGAATAGGGTTGGCACCAGATATGATCCCTGCGGCAAGCCTGCGTTAATTGAGTGAAAATTGGAATGTACATCACCTACTTTTACTCTTATTTTCCTGTCACAATGATATGAAAAAAATCAAAGGAACAAAAGACGTTAGTTCATAGCCTGGGAGGAAGGTAAAATCCCGGATGATTGGAAGTCAGGGATAATTATTCCCTTGTACAAAGGGAAAGGGGAAAAAAGAAGTGTGTGGCAATCATAGGGGCACTTGTCTTCACAGTAAAATAGGAAAAGTATAAAGTAGGATACTTATTGTCAGAGTTAGGGAAATAACAGAGGAATTAGTTGAAGAAGAACAGGGAGGCTGTAAGAAGGGAAGAGGTTTTGTAGATCAGATATTCATTCTTTGATCTTTAGAGGATAAGTGTCTAGAGAAGGGAAAGAAATTGTATGCGACCTTCATGAATTTGGAGAAAGCATATGACAGGGTGGATAGACAAGGATTGTGGAATGTATTAAGAATATATGGAGTAGATGGGAAGTTGTTGAATGCTGTGAAGAGTATGTATGATGGTGCTAAGGCTGCAGTGCGTGTGGATAGTGAATTGAGTGAGTTTTTCTATTTGAAGGTTGGGTTGAAACAGGGATGTATCATGTCTCCTTGGTTGTTCAATCTGTATATGGATTGCGTTTTACAAGAGATACAAGGTAGGGCAGTGGATGTCGGAGTGGCCCTAATGACAGCGGGCAGTGTTTGGACACTCCCTGTACTGTTGTCTGCAGATGATACTGTATTGTTAAGTGAAGACGAAGGGGAGCTGCAAGGCTTGGTGGATGAGTTTGGGAGAATGTGTAAGAAACGGAACCTAAAGGTGCATGTAGGGAAGAGTAAAGTTATGGTCTTCGAGAGAGGTGTAGCCAGTGAATGTACAGTGAGATTGGATGATGAGGAAATGGGAAATGTGAGTAAGTTTAAGTGCTTGGGTACAACGAGGAAGAAAGGTTGCTGGTTCCTTGAAGGCAGTGACAAGAAACAGGAAAGTGAGTATGGAAGTGAAAAAGTTATTACATGGCAGTATTGTGATACCAACGCTGACGTATGGAAGTGAAGCTTGGACGTTGTTGGAGGGACACAAGTCAAGAGTGAGGGCAGTGGAAATGAGTTATTTGAGAGGAGCCTTTGGAGTCACATGGAGAGACAGACTGACAAATGAGGTGAAGGAGCGTTGTAGTGTGGATGTGGATGTGTTAGGAAGCAATAGGTGAAACACACTGAAGTGGTTTGACCATGTGGAGAGGATGGAGAGTGATAGACTGACGAAGAGAGTGTATGTGAGTGAGGTGTAGGGGCAGACAGGGAGGGGAAGGCCAAAGATGACATGGAGGGCTGGAGTGGAGAGGTATGAGAGGGGGGGGGGTGAATTCGGAGCAGGGCATTGAAATGGCGGGGGACAGGGTGACGTGGAGCCGATTTGTTTGTGGCCACCCTGTATAAGGGATTAAGGCGTCTGGCAATAGACAGATAGATAGATATATATACGTAAAAATTATAGTCATATATAAAAAGGAGGATTGGTGTAAGAAAGCAATAAAGCTCAAGACTAAATTACGAAGATAAACGAAGATGATATCAGCCACGTAGTAAAATTTCATAATGGCTATTATGTCTACCAAGATAAATCGATTAAAAAAAAAATCCTACAACGTAAAATATTCTAAAAGACATTGATATCAATACATATTAAAAATGAAATATAACCAGAATTAGCAAAACTGCCTACACACAAAGTAGCTGAGCACTGGTTTCAATACATTTATATGTTAATTCGATAATTGTTAGGTCCTCCTCCCTTGAACTTCTACCCAATAATGATAACTTTGTCTCTGCGAGTGAACGATCATAATCTAAGGAGCGATTTCTAATAGCTGAGGAAGGTGGTTTGGTTATTTGCGCTCCTGTTGAGACAGACCTACCAAAACGTTCAGCAGTACGGGATTTTGAGGGATTCTTATATATATATATATATATATATATATATACATATATATAGGTAAATGTATATATATATATATATATATGTATATATATATATATATATAGATATATAGATAGATAGATAGATAGATAGATAGATACATTGATACATATATATATCTATATACCTATATCTATATCTATATGTCTATCTATCTATCTATCTATCTATATCTATCTATCTATCTATCTATATAATACGTGTGTGTGTGTGTGTGTGTGTGTGTGTGTGTGTGTGTGTGTGTGTGTGTGTGTGTGTGTGTGTGTGTGTGTGTGTGTGTGTGTGTGTGTGTGTGTGTGTGTGTGTGTGTGTGTGTGTGTGTGTGTTAACAAGATAAATGATCCCCCTTTTATCCCGATTTTAACCAAGCTTCGTGGAAAGATTTAGCGTCAGCCACCAAAAAAACTGTAATTTTTTCATGTTTTTATTTTTTTTTTAGAGGAGTAGGTCAGAAGTAAAGGTCACCAGACTGGTAAAGGAAAATCAGCTTTAACAGCTTTATACAATACAAATCAAACTTGTGGGAAGGGTTGAGGGTCAGGCAAGAATGAAATGGTTCATTTTTGAGAATAATCATTCAATGGTCAAGGTCACGGGATACGGTGGAAGTTCGATTCTTGGGTGTGTTTGTCAACCGAGTGAAAATATATATATATATTACCTAAATTTAACCAAACTTGATGGAATGGATAAGGGTCTGCCATGGAGAAAAATTTGTGGTTTTCGAGAACAAGAAATCAAAGGGGAAGGCTGCTGGGCGATGTCAATTGAAACGGTATTTATTTGATTTAGACCATCACTTGTGCAAGGACTAAGGATGAGGCAACAATACAAGGATTCGATTTTGAGAACAATTAATGGAAGGTCTTGGTCACCGGGAACGGTCGAAGGGCAGGGTAATATTAAACAATATTTGTTTAATTTCAACCGAACTTAATGGAAATGTGGTAGGCTAACTAATCGGAATTATTACAGTACCATCAACTGACCGACACTAAAATGATATAACTAAGCTTAAGCAATTCCGTGTAATTTTTCTTCTACGGGCATCCGCCGCAAGTGCTTTTTGAACGTACTTGTTAAAGAAGTATGTGTGTGTGTCGGGGGGTGGGGTGGGGGGGAGGACTGGAGGAGGAAGATTCTCCAAGTCCTATCTCCATCGTTAACAGCATCCATGGCATGAACTGACCCTGACATAAACAAACTTAACATAACCTAACTAACCTAACCTAATTCCAACAAAGGACAGCATCTCCCACCTAATGTTACTAATAAATGAAAAATGCATTTGCGAAGGATGTGTATAGAAGCGAAATTACATAAAACTGCATCACTTAAATGGTGAACATATTATTTCCAGTTTCCATTAGTTGGGTGTAATTCCGGAATATACCGAAAATGTTAAGGGTCTTGAAAGAACGGTAGGATTCAATTTCGAAAGCAATGAGCCAAAGATCAAGGTCGCAGGGAAATATGGAAGCTCGACTCGTGTGTCTGTGTGTGAATGTATATATATATATATATAGAAAGATAGATAGATAGATAGATAGATATATGGAGCCTCTGTGGTACAGTGGTAAAGTGTTCGTTTTCGTACACTGAAGAACGAAGGTTTGCACCCCGCCAGGGTTATAAACTTTGGGAGCGTTCTTCTTTCGCCTTTGTCTGTCAACTTGTACCTTTCCTTCTTGCTGGAAGTTTGCTCTCATTCAGCCAGTCCCAAAGAAGGGTGACCACTCCCAACCCTCCAACTATCGTCCAATTGCTTTAACGTCCTGTATTTCAAAAGTTTTCGAGTCAATTCTTAATAGAAAAATTTTAAGGCATCTTTCCTATCACAACCTTCTTTCCGATCGTCAGTATGGGTTCCGTCAGGGACGCTCCACTGGCGATCTTCTCACCTACCTTTCAGACTCCTGGTCATCCTCCTTTCGGGACTTTGGCGAAAGCTTTGCCATTGCACTTGACATCTCAAAGGCTTTCGATCGAGTCTGGCATAAATCTTTAATTTCCAAACTGCCCTCCTACGGTTTCTATCCTTCTATCTGTGCCTTCATCGCTAGCTTCCTTTCTGGTCGTTCTATAGCCGCTGTTGTAGACGGCCATCGTTCTTCTCCTAGATCTATCAACAGTGGTGTTCCTCAGGGCTCTGTCCTATCACCAACTCTCTTCCTTTTATTCATCAATGATCTTCTAAGCTGTACATCTAACCCTATCCACTCATACGCTGATGACTCCATCCTTCACCTTTCCATTCGGTTCCCGCAACGCCCATCTCAACAGTTACTTCAAGAAACAAGGGATGAGGCTATGGCACACCTAATGTCTGACTTGGCTCGTATCGCTGACTGGGGTAAAAATAATATGGTTGTCTTTAATGCATCTAAGACTCAGTTCTTACACCTATCAACCCGACAAAATCTTCCACAGGTATACCCATTAATGTTTAATAATATTCAGCTTAATCCTGCATCATCCTTGAACATGCTTGGGGTTTCATTTACTCGGGACTTATCTTGGAGGGATCATATTGCATCTCTTGTAAAATCTGCTTCCAAGAGATTGGGTGTGCTAAGCCGACTCCACTCTTTCTTTACCCCTGCACAATTGTTGACTCTATACAGAGGTTTTATCCGCCCCTGTGTGGAGTACAACTCTCATGTGTGGGGAGGCTCCCCACATACAGCTCTTCTCAATAGGGTGGAGTCAAAGGCTTTTCGTCTCATTAACTCTCCTCCTCTTACTGACTCCCTTCAACCTCTGTCTCTTCGCCGCACTGTTGCATCTTTATCTCTTTTCTATCGCTACTTTAATGGTCACTGCTCCTCTGAACTGTCTGCTTGCATTCCTCACCTCTATGACGGGCGCGTAGCACCCGTCTGGCAGCAAACTCTCATCCCTTTTCTGTCCAACTCTCTAATGCAAGAGTTAACCGTTACTCCCAGTCTTTCATTTATGCAACAGGTCAGCTCTGGAACTGTCTCCCTCTGTCTGTATTTCCTGCTGCCTATGATCTCCAGTCTTTCAAACGCAGTGTGTCCAGGCATCTCAAAATGATCGGATCTTGAATTTGGCTCTCTATTGTATTTTGTTTTTCTCTTGGAAGGAACCGTTACTGCGGGCCATGGCCTTTGGTTCCTTCTTCCTCGCATAAAAAAGAAAAGAAAAAGAAAACGTACTGATTGCCGGACATAAGGGATGCTGTGGTTGAACCAATGTCGCATACTATAAAGTATGCTTGCACCCAGTCGGCTTGTGCGGGCCGATTACACTTGGTTCACAGACTACACACACATCCAAAGCCACTCCAACACTTCAATTACACTTACAAGCACTTCTCACCCTACATACAATCTCTACCAGACAGCCTAAGCCACTTGATAGAAATATATTGGCTGTATCGTCCCCACTTCGGTCGGGATAGGCTGGTCCTGCATTGGACACTCAAACGGCTGATGAGATGATATATATAAATATATATATATATATATATATATATATATATATATATATATATATATATATATATATATATATATATATATATGTATATGTATAAGTAATCCCTCCACTTTCCGATGTAAAAGAGCCAAAAGCATGTCCGGAATGTGGTCCCGTTCGGAAAGTGAGCCCCAACCTCCTGGACTTGTATTATGGACCCTAACTTACCTTGACTCAGAAAAACACCTAAACAACTCCCTCTGGACATGCATAGCACCTATTTAAGACCCAAATCACACCAATAAGGAAAATAAAAGACTGAAATAAATGCAAAAGAACCAGAGAATGAGGTTTCAGCGGTGAGTTTATGCAGTATAAAACATTCTGGGTACTTACAAGTCACTGGCTCCTGGACTGGTACTTATGGACCCTAACCTAGCCTAACTCAGAAAAACACCTCCTACTGCACATGCATAGCACCTAAGACCCTATTCACACCAATAAGGGACATTAAAGAGTGAAATGACGTTTTAGAGGTAAGTATGGAAAGTACAGTACAATATGAAACATTCTGCGTACTTACAAGTCCCTGGCCATCTCGATGAATAACCCGCCTTCTCTCAGACTCTGACAGTAAAAAGGAGTACCTGAAGCATATGAAGTACACTGTACGTGAAGTCTTGCACTGAACTTAGTCATTTGTACTCTGAATTCCATTCTCTTAACACTGCACACTCTAGTCTTACTTGTGCTCCATTGCACCTTAATGAAATAAGTGTTGCACTCCGCACTTAAGTATTTGGACTCATAAATCCATTTTCTTAACATTAGACACTCTAGTCTAATTTGCACTCCATGAACGTCAATAAAATCAGTGTTGCACTCTGCACTTTAGTCTTTGCACTCACAGTTCTAATTTCTTAACACTTCACACCATTTTTTTCACTGCACAACACTGTAAATTCCCGTGTGGTCTAGTGGCTAGTGCTTGCTGTTTATTCACTGTCAGAGTCTGAGAGTAGCTGATGCAGGTGGCCTAGGGGTGCGGTGATGGAGTACTCACTGCAGGCGACTCTGAAGTGAGGCTCAAACTCACGTCAAGTGGTGACTCCACCGTGCCTGATGTGCTGGGCTGTGGCTCAGAGGATGAGGGCCTGTCTTGGGGAGACAATGGTGTGGAGCCAGGGCTGGACACAGTGGGGGTCACGGGTCTGAAAAAGCTGTCAATGGTTGATTGACGCAAGGAACAGCGATTTTGGGGAATGATGCGCTGCCTGAAAGCGCGCACTTCCTCCACAAGTCCCAAGGGCCCCATCTCCCTGTCGCAGTCCGGGTGTTCCAGGTATTCGAGAACGAACTCTACATGTTCCCGGAGTGCACTCAGCTTGGGGATGGCTAGAGTAGTGTCACGCTGAGAGAAGTCCGTATCATCATCGCCGTCCTCGTCAGAATCTTCAAGCTGGGTACTGAATCCTGCAACTGAAGATGCTCTCTCGATATCAGACATGGTCTGATACCCAGGATCGCCCTCGTCGTCATCCAACCACTCACACACTTCGTCCACATCAACATCGTCACCATTCGCACGTAGACGTGAATGGAAGTCATCCACGTCAAAACCTAGGAAATCGTGCTCCACATCCATTCCTAGAAACAGACGAGACCAACCATTTTCTAGAGTCTTGACAGGGACTTCATTCCATGCACTGGCCCAGTTGTAAATGGCAGACTTGATGTTGTAGCGACGAAGGTTTTCCAAAGTCAGCTGGCCTCGCGTGTCCTGTCCCTCCTTGCGCTCCTCCTCGTCCTCGAGAACAACCATCACCTCGTCCAGGAACTTTCGTCGGTACAGCCTCTTCGTTGCCACGATCACTCGTTGGTCCAATGGTTGAACCAATTTATATATATATATCCATCCATTATCCAATCCTACTCTGCCCCATGAGGAATGTAGGAGCCCGAGGCAAGGCAAGTTGGTCCTGAGAGTGATCAGCCTCACTCAGTCCTGAGTGGCATTACATGTGCAGTAACCCCAACCACCCCTTGGATATGATCCTTCACCGGCTCAATCCGATTGGAATGCCGCAACCACCAGGGCCCATAATTTGGTTATATGGTTCCCACCCGGCATAGTAAATGGTTTCCTGGTACAGGAAACCATTCGGCTTGTCACTCAGTGTTGAGTCACCCACAGGCAAAATGAAGAGGAAAGAGTGAAGGATAGAAAGACAAAACAGGGAGTGTAAAGTCACCTGTAGGCAGAAAGACGAGGAAAGAATGAAGTAAAGAAAGAAAGAAGAGGAAGGAAGGAATGGAGAGAGGCGAGGAAAGGGCAGACACCCGAGAGCAGCACTACATCGAGTGAGTGGATGGCGAGTACCCCCACCTACCATATATATATATATATATATATATATATATATATATATATATATGGTAGATGGGGGCATTCACCATCCACTCACTGGATAAATTGCTGCTCTCAGGTGTCTGCCCTTTCTTCTCCTCCTTCATCCTTTTCTCGTCCTTCTGCCTCCGGGTGACTTAATGCTCCCTCTTCTGTCTTTCTTTCCTTCATTCTTTCCTCTTCCTTTTTCCTGTGGATGACTCTACACTGAGTGACAAGCCAAATGATTTCCTGTAAACCAGGAAACCATTTAGTACGCTGTGTGGTAACCATATAACCAAAATTTGGCGCCTGTTGGTTTAGTGGGTAAGTGCGGCACTCCACTCGGATTGAGCTGGTGAAGGTCTTTATCCATGGGGTGGTTGGAGTTCATTGCTCAGGTAATACCACTCAGGGATGAGTGAGTCTGGTCACTCTCATCATAAATGTCACGACCAAATGCCTAACCCCGTGCTCCTACGCTCCTCATGGGGCAACATAAGACTGAATGACGGACGGATGAATATATATATATATATATATATATATATATATATATATATATATACAGTATATAGATATATATACAGTATATAGATAGATAGATAGATATAGATATATATAGATATATAGATAGATAGATAGATAGATAGATAGATAGATATAGATAGACAGATATAGGTAGATAGATATAGATATATGGAGCCTCTGTGGTACAGTGGTAGAGTGTGCGTTTCGCACACTGGTGGACGAGGGTTCGCCTCCCGCCAGAGTTGTAAAAAGAGTGTGCGTTTCGCACGCTGGTGGACGAGGGTTCGCCTCCCGCCAGAGTTGTAAAAACTTTGGGAATCGTTCACCGAGCCACTTGCTACTTTGGCAGACGTAAGGGGTGCTGTGGTTGAACCAGTGTCGCATACTACTATGCCTGCACCCAATCAGCTTACGGCGAGCCGATTACATTTGGTTCACAGACTACACAGACATCCAAAGCCACTACAACACTACAATTACACTTACAAGCACTTCTCATCCTACATACAGTCTCTATCAGACAGCCTAAGCCACTGGGTAGAGATACATTGGCTGTATCGTCCCTGCTTCGGTAGGGATAGGCCGGTCCTTCAGTGGACACACATACAAATAAACACACGTACTCGGACGGTACATTTATACGCATTTTTAATAGTCTATGTGTCTGACTATTTATCTACCTGTCGGACTATAGGCAGATGGATAAACCGATAGACACAGATAAACAGATTGATAGATTTTAATTTTTTAAGCTGTTGCAGTACAGTAATCTGTGATAAACAAGTATACACCCTATTACAGCACACTGATAACAATAATACTACTCATATTCCAAACATTCTTTCTTTCAGAAGTGTTGAAATATACAGAGTTTTGAAACTGTTGTATTTACCCTTTACCAGAGGATTATTAATCCACAAGGCTGTATTTACCGTCAGTTAAGAACCACTGTTTTAGGTCAAGGAGTTTGCCGGAAGAGAACATCGTGGTGATAATAAGAACGAAAATTTTGCACAGGGTCTGTCATGAGACAGTTATAGAGATTATCTTCTGTTTGATATGGTGAGAGATCGATCCAAGGTTATGTCAGGGTAGGATTTACTTATTTAAATTTCGTTAATGTGGACTTTATCGATCTTTTATATGACGCATTTCCATTTTATTTAAAAAAAAAATTCCGCTCCTACCGTTAAATCATACACTGAAAGAGATCCTTTTAGTACATATTCCAGGAATTGGAGGAGGAAGGGGGGCGTACCTTCCATTATCGGCAGACGAGAGCTTTTGAATAAGAAAATGTTATATACCAGATTATATGCAGTAATTATCTCAAACGTTATCCTAAAACTGTTACAAAGAAAGAGGGTTTTGTTGTGATTTGTGAGCGACTGGGCAATAAAGCCAGCATGATTTCAAACTTGTAATTCCACCAAGAATTACTCCCCCCACCCCCCCGCCTCGTTTTCCTAAGTGCTGGATTCGACTCTGTATATGATTATAACGGTGGGTATTACTGCAGAAGTGATTACATGCCGAGTGTTGTGTGTAGGAGGACTGCGGGACACAAGAAACAGCCTATCTGTTGGAACAACCTCTTAGTTTTATTCCCTGAGTTGGACACATACAAAAAAACTAGAACACAAAAACCCAAGTCTTTCTTCACGTATGCGATCATCACTACCAATGTATAAAGTAACCCGTCCCATAGTGTGATTAGTAGGGTATGGTTTTCTACCTTCAGGTTCCTTAAAGTCAGAATAACTGTTTACCAGACAATATTCACCAACTGGATTAGTTCTGTGGTCGTTTGTATATATCTGCTTGTGTTTATAGTATTCCAATATGTCGATCTGGACTCCACGCTCTTCCCTGTCGCAGATTTAAAGCATTTATTAAAGTAGTGTGTCCCTCCAGTCACTTCACATGCGGTCCTTCTCCCTGGCCTACCTCCACTAAGCCTGCTCTTGCATTGTGTTCATATACCGGGATAGGACATAAACACTCATTTGCCAGCGGCCTTACGTTACCGACAATGAGAAGTAAGGAGAGGACGGTGTTAAAAGCAGGCGGAGGAAGGGAGGCACAGAGAAGAGGATTCTTGGGGAGAGAGAGAGAGAGAGAGAGAGAGAGAGAGAGAGAGAGAAGTGAAAATCGAAGGACGGGGAATCCGGGGTGGAGAGGAAGACAGGGCGCTAGAAAAGGAAAAAAAAAAAAAAGAGAAAGAATGGGAAGAAGAAAGAGTGGCTTAGAACAGATAACGGGATAGGAGATTCGGGAGGCGGAAGATAAAGATTGGTAGCCGTGAATCAGAGGGGGAGAGAGAGAGAGAGAATGTAAACTTCGGGGGCAGGAAATAGTGAGCTTTAAAGATCGGGGAACAGAAAGAGATAGGAAGGGCCGGAAAAGAAGGAAGAAAGAGAAAGGAAGAGGGAGAGTAAGAAACTTAGAAGAGGAGATAAAGGGCTGGAAGGTGGGTGGGCAGAGGTTGGTGGGCAGTGCAGGGATGGAGGAGGGATGAGACACATTTCAGTAATGATTGTCAAACATGGTGGCAGTCGGGTCGGATTTAATGCTCGTGTACTGATCCACTAATTTGGGGTAAAGATCTAACGCTTTATATGTGTGATTCATTACATATTCTATATTATAAAAGGAAAGAAATATTGCAGGAAGGCGCAATATCAACACAAAGAGATTATTACGTGTCCATTGCATCCACTAATTTGCGGTAAGGATCTACCGTTGTAAGTGTTTGCTCCTTTGTATTATAAACTATATGTCAAGAAAAGAAAGATAAATATTTAGGATGACACAGTATTAACACAGTGAGAAAAACTAAACTCGCGTGCCTTTGGTGCCAGTAATCTGGGGTAAGGATCTAACACTGAATGTTTTGGATTCATTGCCTAACAACTTTGCTACGTCGAAAAAGGGCAAAGAAAACGATATGTGATGAAATATAGTTCACACAAGACGACAGATTTTACTTACTGTCGACCTGCAATGGCTTCCAGTAATTTTGTGTAAGGCTCTAACGTTAAATGTTCTTGTCGTATTGGATTTTTACCTTTGCTATGTCAAGTAACCAATTAAGAAGATATATTTATTAACACAAGAAGATAACCAGTTCTAGTGCTGTGTGAGCTGGTACGTATGTTAAATGCAGATTTCCTTTGTTACATTCCAACCGTATATCTGTTATAATGTGAGAATAACAGTATGCTGTTGTTATTCCTAATCTAATAATTTCAGTATTGGTACAAATCGTCTATTTTACTCCAACTACTTACAGCGATTTAATTTTAATTGGAAGAGATTTCTAAAAATGGGGATTAGATATCGTCTTTCTTAACCCCTTCAGTAGGAAAGGCCTTTCTTAATTTGAATTTAGGCCTTTCTTAATTTGAATTTAATCATTCGGAGGTAACAAAAATAAATTAGAAAGCACTCAGAGAGCTCATACCTCCGTCAGCGCCAAGAAACTTTATGATTCACTGTATTCCTCTATCTGAACTTGGATCCACCTCGAAATTTAACCAGACGAATAGTTTTACGGTCTCACATAGACATTTAATTCAACGATCTTAGTCTGTCCTGTTAAAAAATCTCTAGTGAAGGCATACCCTCGACCTCTCCAATTGACTTTTGAATTACTCCTGCATCCGGACCCGGAGCCGCCTCGAAATGTAACAAACTCTTCCTTGATCCACTGCCCACTAATCCACCAAACTTTCAATGAAATCCGATAAAAATGTTTGAGATATCTTCTTAACAGAGAAACAGACAAACTCGGGTAAATATATAACCTCCTTCAGTTTCCATGAAGGAGGTAACTTAACTGACAAATATCTGAACTGAAATGTGCCATTACATTTCTAAAAACAAATGAGTTGAAGCTTGTTCACTACCATACTCTTAAAGCTTCAAGGGCTTGTTCAGTACCATACCCTTGAGGAGTTCTACTATTCTCCTTTGCACTGAACAATGATAAAATTTGATATCAATGATGAACTTCAGTTGTCCATAAAAAATAATATCTTTTATATATGAAATAACATTTCCATTACAAGAGCTCCTTTCTAAACTTAATGCACAGAAATCGACTGCTGTAACAGGAATAAACAAGGAGCGGTCGGAGCTGTGCGATATCCGCACCAAACCAACTGGTCTAATATTTGACAAATTACTTATAAAATTGAAATTTTTATTTCTTGCCTAACCTCTAACCCTCCCACCAACACTGGTTCAGGTCAGATAAAAGCAGTGGGAGATGGCTTTTCCTAGTGATTTTGACTCTCATCTTCTGTTGCATTGCCTTGTACTGATTGCTCTCAAAGTTGAATACCTTATCCTTGCTTAAACCCAAACCCTTTCACAAAGTTACTATATCAGATATAAACTGTTTAAGAGACCTTGCCATGTAACTTTGCTCTTTGACCTGTAGTTCTCAAAATTTAGGCAACTAGACCTCTAGGGTGAACCTCAAATTATCCAAAAGATTTTACCCGAATCATATCAAAGCTCTTTTGTTATATATATATATATATATATATATATATATATATATATATATATATATATATATATATATATATATATATATATATATATATATATATATATATATATATATATATATAATCGTTATCCGGACCTGCCGTTTGGCAGACTGGTATCATTCCATCTGACTGGACAAACGGTCTGGTCACCCCTTTATGGAAAGGAAAAGGGGACCAGTATGACTAGTAGCTACCGTGGTGTTACAGTGTTCAGTGTGCTGGGCAAAGTTCTTGCTCACATTCTCCTGATGTGTATCTGGGGCCATTTGTCAAAGTTTCAGAGGCCTGAGCAATCCGGATTCACACCCAAGGAGTCTACTGTCGACCGTATCCTAGCTCTTCGAGTTCTTGTCGAACGCATTCTTGAGTTTCAGCAAGGTCTGCTAGCAGCCTATATGGATCTCAAGAAGGAGTTTAAGTCAGTAAATCGTGAGGTACTAAGAGCACTTCTGTGACTCCGTGGGATTACCACAGGGATAATCTGACTGATTGCTGGCTTGAACTCAAACATCGAGAGTGCTGTCAAGTGTGGGTAGGGGTGGAATCTGACTTCTTCCCAGAAAGTTCTAGTGTAAGTCAGTGATGTGCCTTTGTCCCGACACTTTTCAACACATGTATGGATTGGGTACTGGACCGAGCTGTGAGTTGAAGTCACTGTGGGGTATCAATTGGCAATTTCAGTGTTACCGACCTTGACTTCGTTGATGTTGCAGTTATCCAAGCAGAGTTGCTGGAGACATTACTGAGTGTCCTCGAGGAATTTCACAAGGATGCAAATCCATTGGGATTAAAGGTCTCTTGGGTCAAGACCATGGTTCAGGCATTTGGTGGCCTGTTGTATTAAGCAGTTCAGTCTGACCAAGCATGTGGTGAGTATATAGAAGTCTTTGATAGATTCTTTTGTTAGTGTGGTCCATAACAAAGATAGATCAGACAATGAAATCTTTCCTCACGTTGGTCTGGCCTACAGGGTTTGGATTCACTAAATTCAGGTATTTGGCTTTGTCGTTATTTGTGTAGAGGGTCGAAAGTTAGCATCTTCAAGGTGCAGGTGCTCCCTGTCTTACTTTATGGCTGTGAGACATGGACATTAAACAGTGACTTGAGGCAGCGAATTGACTCTTTGGTATTAAGTGTCTTTGGAGGATCATGGGATATCTCTGGTACAACCAGGTGCGTAACGAGCGACTACTCCATGAGACTGAATCGATGCCTTCTCCCCACATAATACGACAATGACAACTCCAGCTATATGAGCATGTGGCCCACTTTCCTGAGGCTGATCCTGCTCACAGGGTGATCTCTGAACGAGTTAACCCAGGGTGGAGGAGGCCAAGAGGATGGCACCGCAACTCATGGCAGGAGCAGGTCGATCCCCCCTGTTGGGAGTACTTAGGGGAGGAAAGGTTGCTGTCTGGGGGGTTGCACAAAGGGACCCGCGTGGATGGTGTTGGAGGGTGAGTGAGGCTATGCACCCCATGGTGTTTGCTCCTTCTTGAATGATTGATTGATTGACGGCTGGATGTACGGCTTATGTCATTAACGATTAGAATTAATAGAATAGGTGAAATGGCAAACCCCTGAGAACATTGCAACTGATAATTTAAGAACACTGACCATCCTCCACTGCACCAAGAGAGTCATTTATCGACTATAATATTATCCCTGAATCTTTGCTGCTGATCATTTGATGCCCACTCAGCACCGTACTGGTAGAAGAGCGCCATTACTTTTCCAGCATATATTGTTTCAGTTCAAATGTTGGGGAGTTTCTCCAATGCAGTATGAGTGAAACATAAAGAAATCTGTAAATAGGGGGGTTTCATTTAAACCTTTATATTGTAATAATAAGATATAATGCCACTGTTCTTGGGTCTGACAGTAATGAATCGCTCTAAATGGAGCGAGAGAAAAAAAAAGAGCTACAGGGCCAGCAGAGTGGAACAGAGGAAAGGAGGGAGAAGTAAAGTTATTAGGGAGGTTTTTGGCTAAGTATAAGAAGGAGTGGGAAGACTCTGGGTAAGAGTTCATAGTATTTGGAAAGATAGCTTTATTTTTAGCAAGGCAAAGAACTGACAACACGGTTTAGGGCAGAAACTCACGGTGTACATGAATCAGGGTGAGGTGATAGAAGTACTTTTAAAAATTAATTTCCGTCTTGAGGACAGCACAAGTGTCATTACATTATTTACTTATTTATTTATCAAAGGATAAATGTTTCCACACCCGAAAGAATAACCACCATGATGTGGGAAGCACAATAAAATGTCTCTTGACCATGGATGCAATAATCATTTGAAGTAAACTCGAAAAAGTATCATAAGAGAACATCCTAATCTGCTGCACAAAAACAATAGGTGCCACTCCTTTGGAGGTTTTACTGAAGCAATATTTCTTTTTACATGTCCGACTCTGGCAAAGGCTTCAGGGCCTATTTCCAAGTCCCAGTAGTTCTCCTTGGGCTCTAGTAGTCATCCTACATCTCCACATGTCACCACTTCGGCGCTAACACCCACTATACATATTCAATACATGCTAAGGCTGTCTCATACAGGACTGGTGTACTGGTATTGATTGGTTACTGATAAAAGACTGTGATTAGTGGAGTCCAAAAGAATAGGGTGTTACAAAATGCTGTTGTAGGTCATTAAGGATTAAAAACTAACATGTAGGTATGTTCATCAAATGGATCTGTGAATGAAGCTGAGAAAAGGGGGTGGTGAACACTGAAATCTCACAGTATATAAATATAAGGAGAAAAGGAAAGATAGAAAGCATGTGTTCTATTGCTGAAATAAAATTGCCGACGAAATTTTTATAATCAGAAGTATCAGGCGGTTAATAAAAGACACAAACATTTTTACTCAAAGACAAACAGAGTCACTGTCAAAATAAAGGGAATTTAGATTACATATAGATAGATAGATAGATAGACAGATAGATACAGTAGATAGATAGATAGATAGATAATATATATATAAAATGTATACATATATCTATCTATCTGTCTATCTATCTATCTATTGCCAGACGCCTCAATCCCGTTTGGGGTGGCCAGAAACAAATCGCCTCCACGTCGCCCTGTCCCCCGCCATTTCACTGTCCTGCTCCCAACTCACCCCCTTCTCTCATATACCTCTCCACCCCATCCCTCCATCTCATCCTCGGCCTCCCCCTCCCTCTTCCCCCCTCCACCTCACACACACACACACACACACACACACACACACACACACACATATATATATACATATACTTAAATAACAGAACAGAGAGAGGAAAAGCAAAAGAATACAAAAATAATCCATACACCAGATTACTGGCGTCCTCCATTCATAAAATATCTGTAGCATTTGGACTTGAACAGCTGTAGGTTAAAGTTTAGGGGGGAACAACTCTGGGGAAGCGAGTTCCAGAGAGATGTTGTTCAGGGAATAAAAGAATTCTGATAGGTAACAGTTCTGCGATGTGGATGTGTGACATTCCAGTCATGAGCGCTCCAAGACGGTCGTGTAGTTTGAGGGAAGGCATGGAGAGGTGGCACAATGGACGCAACTTCGCCTGAGCATTTGCCATAAAAGCGTCTGCAAAATAATGCAAAGAAGGCAACATTTCTTCTTACTTGTAGGGGAGGTTGTTTATTTATAATTGCAGGGTTATTAATAATTCCAACAGTGTTGTTCTGAAATGTCTATTGTTTTAGTGCAACCTCTCCACATCCATTCGACAAGGGTGAGCAATAATCAAACTGAAATTGCACATGACACTTATAAATTATAGCTAACTGCTCGTCAGTGAAGAAGTAATGAACTCTGTATAATAATCCAAGTTTCTTTAAGGCAGTTTTAGCAAGTGATCTGACAAGAGAGGTTCAGCTGAAGGCATTGTTAAGTGAGACCCCAAGAATTTCAATACTTTTGTAGATGGGAATATTAGTAGCATTGAAGATAATATACGAATCTGGCAATATCTGTCTATTAGTAAATTGTATATATTTGGTTTTACTGTACTAGTATTAAATTAATGAGACAAGGCTATTTTGTCTCAATTCATTGATTTTAGATAAGTCATAATTTATGGAGATGGCTGCACTGAGTTCAGTGTTAGAGATATTAAACTTTGTAAATGGGTGTTTGAGTGTGAATGAACTGTGAAGTGTTGAGTCATCCGTATATGAATGGATGAAATTGTGGGTGGCAGATAAGAGATCATTAATATGAACTAGAAATAGGGTTGGCACTAGAACTGATCCTTGTGGCACGCCAGCATTAACTGAGTGGAAATTGGAATATACTTCATCTATTATTACTCTTATTTTTCTGTCGCTGAGATATGAGGAAAGCAGAGGAACAAAGACGTTAGTCCATAGCAAGGGAGTTTGGACAGCAGGAAATGGTGTCACACTCTGTCAAAAGCTTTAGAACTATCAAGGGCTACTGCATGAGTTTCTCAATGTTGGTCAAATGATTCATGGATGGTATGAATCAGGAGATTGAGTATATCCATGAGGGAGCTTTCGTTGTGAAGACCATATTGTCTATCACTAATTAAGTTGTTGGATTCAAGGTGTTTAACTATGTGCTTATTAATTGCAATTTCAAATACTGTACCAAGAGAAGATGTGACAGCTATTGGTCTGTTATCAAAGGGGTCAAAGGAACTTCCTTTCTTTGGAATTGGGTGGATATTGGCTTCTTTCCATGAATAAGAGAACGAAGAATTGCGAATGCATAGTCTGAATAATTTAGCTAGAACAGAGGCAACTTCTGGGGAACACATATTCAAAACAATTGGAGGAATTCCGTCTGGTCCTGGAATTTTGTTGGTTGGTAAATTGTGTAGGATGGATATTACGTATCTATTCTGTATTTGGAGTGGAACAGTTTCTGGAGAGTCAAGTAACAGTACAGGGACGTTCTGACTGACCTCTAAGGTAGAATTTCTGGCAAATGTGCTGAGAAGGATATTCACTTTACCACAAGGGTCATTTGTAATGGAACCATCTGAAGATATTAGTGGGGGATTGGGTGATGACTTGTTAAAGTTATATTGAAAGAACTCAGAGTTAACGAGAATATTCTATTGCCATTAAGATTGTGATGTAGCTTTGATGATTGATTTTGAAGAAAGTTTGATTTAGCGAGATTTATTACTACTTTTGCATGGTTTCTAGCAATTTTAAATTGACAGTGATTCAGATTATTTTAAAAGTAAGACCTATATGCTAATGACTTTTTGCTCTGACACAGTTAATATCAAACCATTTTGGTGAGTTCGATCTTTTAGTGAACTGTTAACTTGGTATAAATCAATCCATACCAGCTAGTATTAAGTCATTAATTAAGTCATTAATGTGGGACTGGATAGAAATGATATTACTAGAGAAGAAAGAGTGTCATGGAATGTCAGCAAGATAATTTCTGAATCCATCCCAGTCTGCCCTATCAAAGTGCCATCGGTTCACCCTGACAGGTTCAGAAAGGGGAGGTTTGGGGGAACCGACTAATGAGGCTTTGATGAGACTGTGGTCAGAGGATCCAAGTGGTGACAGCACTTCTATCCTGTGTTGATCTGGATTATTTGTCAGGAATAGATGCAAGAGATGGGCATTATGGTCAGGATTATCTGGTATTCTTGTGTGTTGCTTTACCAACTGTGTGAGATTAAACAACTCTGCAAACAGCTCTCACTCTAGACCAGTATCATCAGTCCTTGCAGAGTGCAATAACCATTCTACTTTATGTATGTTAAAGTCACCCAAAATGGTAATTTCGGTGTTAAGAGTAAGGTTAAGGTTACTCAACTGTGTGGATAGGGAGTCAAATACACTGGGTTCTGAAGAAGCATTGGGGGAGCGATAGACTGCACAGATATATTAGGTAATATTTAGATAATGTTGTTTATACCGTGAGTAATAAAAATTAGTTGAAGTGAAATATAAAACAGTGTCAACTGCAAATTCAGATTTGATATAACAACAGGTGCCACCCTTGTTATGGAAGTTTGTGAGGAGATGGTAACCAGGAAAACAAAATTGGGATATTTCATTAGAGGGAGAGATTTGGGGTTCTGTGAGGAACAAGGCTAGAGGGGATATGGACTGTAGGAAAAAATGAACTGAATACAAACTGGTACTGAGACCACGGATATTGGTGAAGAATAAGCCCACACCTGCACTTCTCTGCTGACGAGCATGAACCAAATTTGCAACAGTCATTGTTGGCACAGTCACTTGATAGCGACTGGGAGGACCCTGCGCCTCCAGCCCTACCCTGCTGGTGGTGACCGTCCGAGGTACCACCTCGTTTGCCTCTATTAATGCAGCGGCCCTTGCTAAGAGAGAATGGAAATAGGTATGATATGTGTATGAAGTGCAGTGTAGACAGTTGAAGGTAGAGGTATTAAGAGTGTATACTGGCCTTCTGTCTGTGTAAATGAAAGCACTGACAATGTTCAGCAAAGGGAAATGGTCAGGATCAGGTCTTGAGGGCTGGTGAAACGGGAACTCCTCTCCCTCTCACCAGCTTGCCATCCACCTCGAGAGTAACTCCCAGTTCGACTGGTGCAAGTCTTCTCTCTACGCGCACACACACGCACACACACACACACATATATATATATATATATATATATATATATATATATATATATATATATGTCTATATCTATCTATCTATCTATCTATCTATATATATATATATATATTTATTATGTAATGTCACTCAGGGATGAGTGAGGCTGGTCACTCTCATCATAAATGTTAGGACCAAATTGCCTAGCCCCGGGCTTCTACGCTTCTCATGGGGTAACGTAGAATTGGATGATGGATGGATGGATATATATATATATATATATATATATATATATATATATATATATATATATATATATATATATATATGCAAACTAACCACAGGAGAAATGAAAGGAGCGACAGTGAGTACTTTCGTATATTACATCTTCAGAGTGAGACAGAAACGTAGGCTAAAGGGTAGAGGTCTTTTATGCACACCTGCAGCAGGTAGTGGCACACAGAACAAAGGATGACCTGAATTTTTACCTGCAACTGAACTTATGGTCACCTGCAGCAGGAAGTGGAACACAACAAAGGATGACCTGAATCTAAAAATGCATGTGACAAAGAAGGGATTAGGAGGGGAGAAAAGGGGAGTGGGAGGGAGGAGGAAGGGGGAGGGGAGGAGAGGAAGGGGGATGGGGAGAGGGGGGAGTGAGGAGGGGATAAATACTGCTGCTTAACTTAAGACCTAGAGGATTAATTCTTGGTGTGTCCCACACAGGTGTGACTACACCACCAGGAGATGACAGGGAACAATCACGTGTTAGTCTAGGGGATACTGCTTTAATATTAATTCAGTTAACAATTTATCACACTTAAAATGACCATAGCTCATGTTTACATTCTTTTCATATGTGCCAGAAATTAGACAAGATCCTATTACATTTCTTTCATCTAAGCTTTTTGATCTTGCTAGGATCTTGGAGCCTGTCCAGTCAATATGGTGATCACTGGATGCTTTGTGCTGAAATAAACCACTGCTCTGTTGGGCTGTCCTTACACTGTATTTATGTTGTGAGATTCTAGTTTCCAAATCTTTTCCAGACTGTCCTATGTAAAATTTGTTACAGCTTTTACACGGGATTTTGTAAATAACGCCTGAATTACTGAAAGGGCTGTTCTTGATGAGGGTTATTTTGATGGTGTTCTCATATTTGAATACTACTTGTACATTGAGTTTCCTCAGTATGTGAACAACATCAAGAAAATTTTCATGGAAGGGGAGGACAAGGGTTCTTTGAATGTTCTGGCGATCTGGCTTATTATTGCCATTTTTGGATGTAAAAGTTATCAGGGACCAAAATGTTTTGAAGACTAAGGTATACAGAAAACCTACAAATATTATGTCATATGTTCATTACTATTTAAACCATCATATTAATGTAAAAAGATCTGTGTTCATATCCATGTACCTAAGAGCATATAGAATTTCAGACCCAGAATTTTTAGATGATGAACTAAAAATGATTCAGAGTATTGGAAAGAAGCTAAAATATCCACAAAGCATACTAACTCAGTGCCACAAAACAGCCAAGAAACGATTCCTTGAAGGGAAAACTATTAAGCCAGATCGCCAGAACATTCAAAGAACCCTTGTCCTCCCCTTCCATGAAAATTTTCTTGATGTTGTTCACATACTGAGGAAACTCAATGTACAAGTAGTATTCAAATATGAGAACACCATCAAAATAACCCTCATCAAGAACAGCCCTTTCAGTAATTCAGGCGTTGTTTACAAAATCCCGTGTAAAAGCTGTAACAAATTTTACATAGGACAGTCTGGAAAAGATTTGGAAACTAGAATCTCACAACATATATACAGTGTAAGGACAGCCCAACAGAGTAGTGGTTTATTTCAGCACAAAGCATCCAGTGATCACCATATTGACTGGACAGGCTCCAAGATTCTAGCAAGATCAAAAAGCTTAGATGAAAGAAATGTAATAGAATCTTGTCTAATTTCTGGCACATAGGAAAAGAATGTAAACATGAGCTATGGTCATTTTAAGTGTGATAAATTGTTAACTGAAATAATTTTAAAGCAGTATCCCCTAGACTAACACGTGATTGTTCCCTGTCATCTCCTGGTGGTGTTGTCACACCCGTGTGGGACACACCAAGCATTAATCCTCTAGGTCTTACGTTAAGCAGCAGTATTTATCCCATCCTCCCACCCCCCTCCCCCCTCCCCCCTTCCTCTCCTCCCCTCCCACTTCCCCCTCCCTCCCACTCTCCTTTCCTCCCCTCCTAATCCCTTCTCCTTTGTCACATGCATTTTAAGATTCAGGTCATCCTTTGTTGTGTTCCACTCCCTGCTGCAGGTGACCATAAGTTAAACTGCAGGTAAAAACTCAGGTCATCCATTGTTCTGTGTGCCATTACCTGCTGCGGGTGTGCATAAAAGACCTCTACCCTTTACGTTTCTGTCTCACTCAGTTTGAATATGTAATATACGAAAGTACTCACTGTCGCTCCTTTCATTTCTCCTGTGGTTAGTTTGCATACATATCTTCACGGTGAAGTCTCTGCATATATATATATATATATATATATATATATATATATATTTCATTTATGCAACAGGTCAGCTCTGGAACTGTCTCCCTCTGTCTGTATTTCCTGCTGCCTATGGTCTCCAGTCTTTCAAACTCAGTGTGTCCAGGCATCTCAAAATGATCGGATCTTGAATTTGGCTCTCTATTGTATTTTGTTTTTCCCTTGGAGGGAACTGTTACTGCGGGCTCTTGGCCTTTGGTTCCTTCTTCCTTGCATTAAAAAAAAAAAAAATAAGTATTTCAATAGCATCGATATTCTGGTTATATTTTATTTTTATTTTTCAAGCAGTTCTTTACAGCCTGATCTCATAGTGGCGTTTTGTTTATGCAGACAAAAAAAGGAAGGCTGACAGCATGCATAAGATGTTCTCTCCAAAGAAACATTAACAAAGAGAAAACCAACACCATTGCTCGTTTGGTTTAAATTACACGGTACGATTTAAAGACTGGAGGTCACAGTCTGTGGAAAACGAAGAAGAGGAAGACAGCTCCAGTACTGACCAGTTCCATAAAAGAAAGGTTAAGAATACTGATGAAATGCCTCTAATAATATAGCTGGGCAGAGCAGGGGTCAACGTGTGTAACGACGGGTACCGCGTGTAAAGTGTAAACTATAGTGGAAGAGGAATTTATGTACTGAATTAGACAAATAGTTACGAGACTAGCATTGTCATAAATGACTTTGTGTCATAAAAGACTGTGTAGGTTCCTTTGTGGTTGAGTTATATATATATTTTAGATTTGTGGACGAGCGGTTTTTATATCTTGGAGTAGCTTCCCATTTGTCATGTAGTGACAGGAGAGGTAAAGAATAGTATGGGACTATTTTTATTTGTCTTGGAAATATTAACAAGCCTCTCACACAGAGCGTAAGTATAGAGTCCCGTCCCGCTATCTATCTCTCTGTCTCTGTCTCTCTCTCAAATTGCCAAGCCCTTCTCACTGTGACCTGTCTCTTCTGAGGCCTGTCTCCTTCTAAGCTTTCTTTCCTAAATTCTGGTGAAACAGGAGACGTATCACGTGTGTTCCTCGTGGATGGAAAGTTTAAGAAGCCTGTGTGTGAGTATGTGTGTATATGTGTGTGTATGGTTACTAGGTCTTTGTTCACGAGAGGACTGCTGACAGCTAACTGCATCATCTCCTTACTGGCCGCTGTCGTCAGCTTTCCTCAATGTAACTTGCAACCTCATTTCCTTTTCCCAGGCTCGCAGAGGGCTGTCTATCTATCTATTTATCTATCTATCTATTATGATTTGTAATTATAATATGTAGTCTTGACATCTGCTCGGCCACGCGAAAATGGCGTACCATCGACAGTTAATAGTTCTAATATATTAATATATACTATATGCACATTATAATGAACTTATAAGCTAATTAAGTGAAATACATAATATTGTAAAAGTAACATAATTGTATGAATATTGTATACATATATTATTCATAGTAAATAGTGATTATTCAATAATATTACATTTTAAACAAGTTGTATACATATTTGAATAAATGCATTAAAGTAAATTATTTAACTGTAATACAGTATGTACTTGGGTTATTATAGTGAAATGCATACATGCAAGAATAAAAAATAGTTTAAAATTAAGATTATGGTAAGAGCTATTAATATTTCATTTAAAGATAATGGTACTGGTCTGCCATATATGGGTCATTCTTCTTTGTATTTTTTTTTTATATATATAATTAATACTATATACAAAATATATACACTTCATTCAGGGTGGTTAACTGTGATGTTAACTCTCCCCCCACTAAATAATGACTCCAAATTAGCAATTCTTGCATGCATTCTGTGCATTGCGAACAGCAGTACTGCAACTACAATGCAGACGATTATAAAGACAGTAGGTGCTGGACTATACACATAATATGGGTTGAACATACTCAAACTCAAATCTTCCCAGGGCTTCATTGTTTCATTGATCAGCTGCATAGTTTCAAACTTAGGTGAAGTCAACTTAATACTTGTGCTCATGTTTAAGTTCATATCAGGCAGTGGGTGGAAATGTTTGTGTGTATGTTTGAGAATGGTGCAGTGATTGATAGTGGATAAAGTAGACATGGCTGGTGTTAGCTGTCAGCATGTCAGTTCCAGCACAGCAAACTCTGACAAAGATTCTAGATTTCAGTTTCTGTGATACATTTCATGAACTCACAAGTTATTTACCGCCTGGAGCTAGATATTGCTAACAATTACGTGTACAGACATAACTCCGACAGATGGACCTCTAGCCACTTCATCACACTTTTTTTTTCTTTTCTAGCTTCTTGCTACTAAAATTAATTAAAACTATATCTGTCTCCTCCAGTTCAAGGTGTCTTTTTAAATTAAATGACGTCTTTCGGAAATAGGAAGAATCGATAATAAAATATGTCAACTGAACGAAAGATCCACTCTTCCTTGTCGGGAAATAATAACAGATTTTGCTATTACAAACTAACTTGCCCAATGTACTCCCATAACTTTTTGCCCTAAACTCTTGGTCTTCATCCCCTTCCAGCACCTCGTTCTCTCATGCCATTGTATTCAGCAGCCTGCCTCATGCGATATTCGCTCCGAGTGACTCTACCATCCCTTATATTTCCCGCCACATTTGTCCACAGGATACATTCACCGTTCAGTCACATATTCATTCCTTTATTTCTCCTTGGAACTTTATAAGCATTTATAATTAACTTCCGCTGCCCATATTCTTAACCTTATGGCTAGAGCATTGCCCAGTGCCTAGTACTGTGCATCAATATTTAAGACTGTCACACTGCCATATAACACTTTCATCGCACTTATCCTCCTATTGATTGATTGCACACACTCTTCAACTTTACCCCTCAAATTTGTTCTCGACCTTTCTTTCTCCTCGAAGCCAGACCACACGTGTATGCTTCTCAGTATTAAATTGGAAAAACAAAACCATATCCCTTTTCAAAAGTGGAAAAAATTTCCCGTAGAGTATGGAGCAAAAGTTTGATCAGGTTTCCCTGTCACCTTCCACTGCCAACCCTGCTCTTCACACATAATAACCCGTCGGTGTCTACCTTTACAGTCTTCGTCATCATTTTGGTCATTCACCTTTTCTCTAATACAGCAGTACTATTAACCTGCACATGGCTGGAACAACACTAGTACGGAATAGTGTTGGAGCTAACGCCAGACAGTTTCATTCAACTCATAGTGACAGGAGCATGAGATAGTTAAATGTGGTCACCATAACTTTTCACGGCTATAACTACTGTAGTATTTTTTTTTCCAGCAACAGCCAGACAGTTTTATTCAGCACAGTGTGATTCATAGGCAGCTGACAGAGGTTGGCCTGCCCTCCAGTCCAAGGCACAATTTCCTATTAATCATTGTCAACATCATCATCACGCTAATCCACATAATTTCGAAGTCCAGTCTACTAATGACCCATCTCATCACAGGAATGCCTCTTCACGTGTACCGTTCACCCCATGCTGGCTTCCCCGCACTGAGTGTATTCATTGTCAAGTGCATTGTCTCTGTAGGTGTCTGCCATCACCTTAATCCTTCCTCATTTTGAATTAACAGTTCCTAAGACTGATATTTCATCATCGCTCTTAGCCAGTTTACCTCCGTACATGACTTCACACATATCCCGTGGTATTCTTTAATTCCTGTTGTTTGTTTTATATCATCTTTCGGTGTATGTACAGTTCAGTGTACGTTGAGTGTAGACTGTATGTGAGAAATGGGATCTACAAAGGAATATACAGTAGAGTAACGTTGCGGTCCTTGAGAGAAATAAAGTCATTGCATGCACAGTAAAGTTAGATGGTGAGGAAATGGAGAATGTGAGTGTATTCAGGTACTTTGGCAATGTAATGAGTAAGGGTGGAAGACTAGAGGATGAAGTGCTTATAAGGTTACGGTAAGGTTGGAATATTGCTGGTTTATTGAAAACAGTGATAATGAATATGGATGTGAGCATGGAGGTAAAAAAAGTAGCTGCATGACAGCACTATGATTCCCACTGACAAATGAGTGAAACTTGGGTCCTGTTGAAAGGACACAAGTCAAGAATAAAAGTAGTAGAAATAATTTACTTGAGAGGCACACATGGAGTTACACAGAGAGACAGACAGACATGTGAGCAAGTGAAGGAGCGCTGTGTTGTTAATGTTAATGTGACTGAAAGCGGTATGAGAATTACTTTGAGATGGTTTGGCCATGTGGAGAGGATGGGGAATGAGAGACTGACTAGAATGATGTATGTGAGTAAGGTGGAGAGGAACTGGAGGAGAAGGAGAGGTAGACCAAGAATGAGGTGCAGGGATGGAATGGAGAGATAAGTAGGCGAGGGGGGATGAGTTAGAGGGAAGGCTGCCAAATGATAGAGGGCTGGGAGATTTGTTTATAGTGACCCTTGACAGAATTAAGACATCTGGCAATAGACAGATAATTAAAATACACTGGTCAACAGCCAAAATGGTTCTAATACGCGAGTATGTGTTCTTGACTAATTCGATAGCACTGATTTCAAATATGATATTCAGTTTGCTCTATCGGACCAGATTTCTTGAATTTTAGACTGAAAACATATTCAGTATAGTTTAACTGGTCTCAACCTTGTAACATATATTGAGGCACACACAGATAATATTGTGATGATTTATGGTACAAACATATGGAAATCCAATGCACAGTTTATTAGCAAGCAATGAAGTTCTAAAATACTTCTGCATTTTGCTTTTCTGCTGTTCAGCTGCCTCTCTTCACACTGTAGTATCCAGCAGCAGTCGCCCATCATTTTAGGACTGAATCATCCTTGATACCTGCACTCCATTATGGCAATATCTTGGTGAAACCTTTCATTGTGCTTGTCACTGATGTCTATGAGGTCATCTGGGAAGAAATCTTTGAAAGAAGACCTACCATGAGAGACTTAGAAACCTGGATCTATTTTTCTTGAAAGGGTGCAGATTAAGAGGGAAGTTGAAAATTAATATGATTCTACTTTACCACATATCCCCTGAGTTATCAGATCATCGACTTGCACATGTGTGCACACTTGGATGTGTGCATTGGTATACATACAGATGAGTACACATGATTGTGCAAGTATAAGTATAGAGGTACAGTACTTATGTAGTTATTTTCAAAAGGTGAAATTAATGCCATGCTCTATCCTTTTATATTTAACCCCTTCATGCCAGGCTGTTTATACCACCATTGCTCTCTCAGTACAGGCAATTTTCCCCGAGTTGCTTGTTTCCAAACTTAATGTCTCAGAAAGTATAGCAGTTAGGGAAACACACTAAAAACCATATTGCTCAACAACTCCTCCGCTTGCAAATAAAATCGTCCTCAGACTGTAGGTGATCGCGTTGATGAGTAAGGTGTGAAGAATACCCATAATTTTTGGCCATGAGGCAGGCTGTATTTGTGCATGTGTGTGTGGTACTGATTTTTGCATTGCTCTCAGCGTGATAACTTCTCCATTACTAGATAGACTAGACACAGTTGCATCCAAGACATGTCCTATGGCACTATCATTTAGCCCTTTCCTAGTATCCGTGGCAAAAGGATTGCCAGAAGTGGAATAGGCATGGGTCCACATAAGGCAGGAACAGAATCGGACGAGAGACTTAAGAAAACATCCACCAATACCTGGCAGAGTCACAGAGACGATTGAGGTATGCTTGCCTCTTGTGCTGGGAGGCTATCCCCATCCTTTGGTGACGAGATCAAGTGGCAGCCACTTCATAATGTGGTGTGAAAACGCTTGCAGTTATGGCCGTTCCCCATATATAACCATCCCACAGTGGTTTAAGAAAGGGTAAAACAAGCTGGAAGGTGATGATGGCCAGCTCTAAATGGACCAAACTTTGTCAGCAACCGGAAGAGAGTTTCGACACTAAAAGTCATTTGTATATGGAGGGACTCCAGTGCAACATTCCACCCAAGAATAATGGCCCTGACTTAATAATCTTCGGAGCCTTAGCATTTCGTGAAAGAAAGGTAATATTAGGGCTTTTCACATTTTCTGCACTTGATGACCTTTGCCTCCAGACCTGGGGAATATAGGTCATGGATTTACGAAGCACACTTGTAGTACTCCTTAACGTCTATAACCATGCAATGTTTCATTCAATTCCATCCACCTAATGTGAAGCTAGGGAACTTTAAATTCATGGAATGGCCCACCAGAGGTACAACATCTAGGTGGTGCCATCAGAGACTAGAAGGGGGTTTCAACACTAAATGTGAAGGTACTCCAGTGCAACATTCCAACCAAGAATCCTGGCCCTAGCTTAACGATCTTTGGAATCTTAGCATTTCTCGTAGTCGTGATTTCAGCTGTTTTCAAAATTTCCACATTTGATGACCTTTGACTCCTGACCTGGCCAATGAAGCACATAGGTGTACATTTGAATGTTGTAGTACTGTACAGTGTCTATGAGCATGCAAGCTTTCATTCAGTTCCATCGAGCCCCTGAAAACTGAGGCCAACCTTCATGGGGTTGCCACTTGAAAATAAGAGGAGAGAGGGGAAAATGGATGGCATACTTGCAGTAGGGAATGACCTCAAAATTAGTCCTAGAGAACTGAGGGCTTTGTACTCCCATTAGTAATGCTTCTGCACTCAAAACGTGGAAAGTACGAAAAAACGGGTTTTCGGCCGTTGGTAGTCAACGAGTAGTTGCCTAGCAACTAAAACCTTACGTGACACAGCTAGGTCAAAGGCTGGTCATTGTGTCCAAGTTTGGTCAGAATTGGTCAATTCCGGAGGGTAGAAATGTCAGGCACAATTACACAAGAAAGAATACAAGAATACAAGAAAGGAGGAAAACACGACTAACAATAAGGGCAACATGAAGCTGCCCCCCCCCCACACAAAAAAGTGTATTGCTCAAGTTTATCAGTAACAGCAGTAGGACTTATTAGGCAAGCATGGCCCAGGTTCCAATGAGGTCACGAACGGTACATAAGACATAGGGTCCTGTACACTAAAACACTTGCGATGTCCAACTTTATCCATAGGGCTGGACTAAAAGATCTTTCACTGTTTAAGAATAAAGCTTCTCACAAGGTCTTTCTAAGCTTCAACTGAGTTACGAACTCTGATAGCTTAAATACCAGTGTTGTTCTTTCATATCTTCATCAGCCATAACTCCACTGTGAAGTCATATATGAGCATGTTAGGCACTAAAGCATTTTGTAACAACTGGGGATGTTCTCTGCATAGTTAGACCAGCGAGTTACAGCCTTAAAAAGTTTTATTGTACTCAGACGTTAGTCTTGGATATGTGAACTCCATGGATTCATGTTGTCCCGTTCCACACAAGACCAATAGAGGGAAAATAGATCCATCGTGGAACATTGGTGGAGGGGGGGAAAATAGGTCCATGAGAAAAATATGTCTATGGAAGAAAATAGGTTCATGGGAGAAAATAGGTTCATGGTAGGAAATATGTCCAGAGGAAAAAAGGTCCAAGGGAAAAAATAGGTTCGAATCAGAAAATAGGTTCATGAGTAAAAATGGATAAATGGGGGAAAATGGTCCAAAGGGAAAAAGCTCAAAGGGGAAATCAGTCCAGGGAAGAAAGTAGGCTCATGTGAAAAATAGGTCCCAAGGAGTAAAACTGTAAAGGCAGGAACAAATCCCTGGGCAGAGACAGGTAGGTGGGGGTTGGCACCTTGGGGGTGTAGCTGGGAATATATTTAAGTCGTAATAACAAAAAATGGGTATTTGGTAGCCAGCTTCCTCAAAAAGATCATACACTTGAAATATTAATTTTTTTCTAAACTGGCTTTTAACATGTTAAATTTAAAAAGCACAGAAACAAGACGTGTAAAACGCACATAAACAAGAGGCATTTGGGATGGGAGGAGATTCAGAGTGCTGTACTCATTCCTATGTTCCATCAGCTACAGACGATTTGTGAGTACAGTATGGCATGCAGTAGTGATGAGTATAGAACTCTGCCTTTACTCCCATCCTAAACTCTTTTTGACGTCGTTCATATTTGTAATATTTTTATCCCTACACGTCAAAAATAATTATAGAATATTTTTTTTTTCTAGCAACTGTGTGACTGAATGTCAGCCAATATTCATTCTGACAGAACAGTCTGCCGCTCTCATGAAATTTCTTTCAGGCCTGCCAGTTCTTCATGGTGCTATTCCCACCTCTTTCCATTACAGGAAAATTCTGAAGGGTTTCAAGGGAAAAGGAGAGAGCTTACTGCTTCGCTATCCTTTTCTTGTACTTCTGTTCCAAGGTACATTTCGGCACAGCTATGCCCCCTTCCTACCCCTGTATACCCAGGGAAGTTGGTGGGGGGGGGGAATACGAGCTCCACCCGCATCTACCCTAATTCCTTACCCTCCCCCTTACGTCTACCAATCCCTCCCCCCCAACCTACCCGCCATTCCCACCTGGCAGTCATATCTTGATCTGACCTCATACTTAACACTCTTGGATACACTGCAATTACACAAACATAAAACACTAGGATATGTAAAAAAGAATATAGTAAAACTGTCAATACGCAGCAGCAAGAAATTAATGTTTTACAAAGTTGAAACTAATACAATATCGTAAACAACGGCCACCCCAGGCCTCATGCGTGGGGCTCGCTGTTTATATTGTTTACGCTCACACACACACACACACACACACAAATGCACACACATACACATACATACACATACATACAAACACACATACACACACACATAATAACACACATGTCATACACACACATGAACACATACAAACGCACACATTCACATATACGCACATACATACACATACAAACATACACATACACACGCATATACACTCACATCCTCACATACACACACATACCTTCACTTCGATATACATGCAAATACCCAAGCATACACATACACACACATACACAAATGCACACGCTTACACACACAAATACACATACATATAAACATACCAAGCACTTACACTCACACACATTCACAGACATGCACTCTTACGCATATATGCACGCATACGCACGCGCACACACACACACACACACACACACACACACACACACACACACACACACACACACACACACACACACACACACACAGTCACACAGCATATGTGCATTATCTCTGTCTGTCTCTGTCTGTCTGTCTGTCTGTCTGTCTGTTTCTCTCTCTCTCTCTCTCTCTCTCTCTCTCTGCAAATGCATCTGTGTGTATGTTGCTCACTTTAACGTCATTAACTGTCTGTAATGCTAACTCTTTAGCTTTCGCTGTCTTTATCGCAGTCTGTCTCAGACTCTCTGTCTGTCTGTCTGTCACACACACACACACACACACACACACACACACACACACACACACACAAAATGCATATTCGCGGGTGCGTGCTTGTCTGCTTTTCCGCGTGTCCGTGTGCATGATTGTGTGTGCTTGCGTGTGTGTGTGTGTGTGTGTGTGTGTGTGTGTGTGTGTGTGTGTGTGTGTGTGTGTGTGTTTGGGTATGTCTATGTGTGTGTCTGTCTGTTTGTTATTTTGTGTGTGTGTGTGTGTGTGTGTGTGTGTGTGTGTGTGTGTGTGTGTGTGTCTGTCTGTCTGTCTGTGTGTACATAAATATGCACACATAAATAGAGTGAGTGAGAGAGAGAGAGAGAGTTACATAGATACATAGATACACAGACCACACACACCTTACGGTCCCTTCGAGGTGGTCCGGCTTAAATCCTAATATAGTGCATAGGAGCAGGAGAAAAGGATAGCACAGCAGAAGGCTCTCTCCCCCACCCTCCAGACCCTCCGGCATTTACCGTACAGGAAACAAGAGAGGAAGTAATACCTTGCAGAAATGAAAAACCTGAAGGAGTATTATAGGATAGGAAGAAAGTAGAATAATATGGAAAAGGAAAATTAAGGCATACAGCCACATACTCTATGCATGCAATTATTTTTTATTTTTTTATTTTTAATCAAAAGATTAATAGAAAGTTTATCTCTTATATATATTCTAAAATATTGCCTGTGTCTAATAGACACATGAATGCAGACGCAAATATGCAATAATTGCTCCATCCTAACTAAACGATACCAGTTGCGTCGAGATACATGTCCAGTCTCTTTTTAAATATATTTGTGGTACCACTCAATCACATTCCCAGGGAGTTTATTCCATTCGCTTACGACAGAGTAAGTGAAGAAGTTTTTGGTTGTATCAAGATTAGCCCTCCTGGCTTGCAACTTCATACCATTTCCTCGAGTTACAGTCTCGGCAATTACTGTGAATAGCTTGCTTGAATCAGTATTAGTAAGCTTTTTAGAATCTTAAAACATTCAATCAGTTGTCTCCTGAGTCTCCGTTTTCTAAGAGAGAAGAGGTTTAATTCCCTGAGTCTCTCGAGGTATGGTTTATTCCTCAGGGACGGGATTAACTTGGTAACCCTACGCTGGACCGCTTCCAGTATTTCTATATCTTTAATTAGGTGAGGCGCCCAAAATTGCACTGCAAACTCTAAGTGTGGCCTGACTATGCTTTTGTATAGGGGGATTACAATATCTTTGCTTTTATATGTAAAATGTCTTTTGATGAAGCCTAGGGCCCTGTTGGCTTTATTGGCGGCAGAGATATATTGATTTGAACATTTCAGATCGTCTGAAATTAATACGCTTAGCTCTTTAACTAGTGAGGACTTGCTAATGATTTGGCCCTTCATTTCGTAATCATACCTTTTGTTTTTCTTCCCACATTGCAGTACCTGACATTTGCTTAAATTGAAGGGCATTTGCCATTTTTCTGACCAGCTGATAATTTTATTAAAGGTCATTTTGAAGGCTAATTTTGTCTTCTTCTGTTGATATAGCGTTGCCGATTTTTGTGTCGTCTGCAAATTTAGAAATGAAATTGTTTAGGCCAACATCGATATCGTTAATATACATAATAAATAGGACTGGTCCCAACACTGATCCCTGAGGAACACCACTGGTCACTGAAGCCCAGTCTGACTCTACTCCATTTATAACGACTCGTTGCTTTCTCTCACTTAACCAGCAACGTATCCACCTATGAATATTTCCATCAATTCCAAGTGATCTTACTTTTGTAATTAGTTTATCATGCGGCACTTTGTCAAAGGTTTTCTGGAAGTCTAAGTAGATTATATCAAGTGACCTGGTACAATCATTCATTTTAAACAGTGTATCGTAAAACTCAATTAAATTTGTCACGCATGATATCCGCGTTCTAAAGCCATGCTGGCTGTTCCTAATTACGTTATTAGTTTCTAGGAACTCAACTATCCTATCTCTAATTAATGATTCGATGATCTTTCCCAAGACAGAGGTTAGGCTAATTGGTCTATAATTACCTGGTTGATCTCTACTGCCCTTTTTATATATAGGGGTCACGTTAGCCAGTCTCCAGTCTGCTGGAACCTTTCCTTGTTGTAGGGACTTGTTAAAGATAGATGTTAGAGGGCTGCATATTACATCCACCACATTTATTACTATTATAGGGTAGAAATTGTCTGGGCCGGGAGTCTTATTACTGTTCATTTTATTAAGTTTATCTCTCACTTCATTACTGCTAATATGCATATCACTTAGTGCTTTTTGAATTGACATTTGATGCTCTTCGATGGTGTCATTGGCGTCTACTGTGAAAACTGAACTGAAAAACTTATTTAAAGTAGAGGCAATTTCCTGATCGTCCGAGATAAGAGCACCCTCGTCACTGATACGTGGACCAATGCCCGCCTTGAGTCTCTTATTGCCGTTAATGTATCCATATAAAAGCTTAGGATCCGTAGAACTTGTTTTGGCTATATCAGTTTCAAATTGTCGTTTAGCTGTTCTAATGTGTTTTTTTACTTTTCTTCTACTACTGGTATATTGCCCTGTGAGTAATTCACTGGTTTGACTTTTAAGCAAGGTGTGGAGACGGTTTCTTTGTTTAACTGCTCTGCTAATATCGGCATTAAACCACGCTGGTTTGTTTCTACCCTTGTTTTGTCTAGATTTCATTGGCACATACTTGTTTTGAGCGGTCATGAATGCATGCTTAAATTCTGCCCACATTTAGTTTACATCATTAATTCTTTCTATGTGCTCAGCTAGTGTACTCAGGGCGTCCTTTAGGCCATTAAAATCTGCTTTTTATAGTCCGGCATCTTAGTTTTACTTGTGCACTCATTATGTGAGAGATTCATGGAAAATCTTATGAGATTATGATCGCTAGATGCTAGATGTTCACCCACAGTGAGGCTTGAGACCATATTTTCATTTGTAATGATAACAAGATCTAAGATATTGCCCTGTCTTGTCGGTTCCATGACACATTGAAATAAAAAGTTGTTCTTAATGAAATCTGTCATTCTTTTGTCATTATTACTGCTACCGGTAACTGTTTTCCAGTTTACTGACAGCAGGTTGAAGTCGCCAGTAATCAACGTTTCGTTCCCATCGAGAACTTCCTGCAAGGTGCTATATAGTTCTGTGTCTTCCTCTGGAGTATGAGTAGGGCGACGGTAGACTGTAACAATATTTATATTCACATATTTTAAACGTAATTTGACACAGACCAGTTCGGTGTTCTGTCCACTTAAGGTTACCTCTGTTGGGTTTAAGTGATTTTTTACATATATCCCAACACCACCTCCTAAGCATCCATTTTCTCTGCATTTATAGTGAAATTTATACGAGTCTAACTGATATTCAGCTAATAAATCTTTATTACCTATATCAAGATGCGTTTCTGTTACGGCAATTATATGAAAATCTTTGACACTTAGAATGATTTTGAGTTCGTTAAACTTGTTTCTAAGACTGCGAGCATTGAATGATAATACTTCAATTTGCTCTGCGGTTGGCTTTGACTGTAGGGCTAATCTGGATACACCATCTCCCCGGGAATTATGATTTAGTTTCCCTGGGTCAGTGGAGGGGTGGATAGGGAGGGAGAGGAGGGGGAAGGGGACTGTGCAACTGTGAGATTAGGGGGGGGGTAAGGGTAAGGGGCGGGGCTGGGGTGATGGGCGAGGTGAGTGAGGTGGAAGCTTCAGTGAGGTCCCCAGGGGGCGCAGGTGTTTCCGCCACACCTGCATTCTCGTGGATTTTAACCCGCCCCATCCCGACGTTTTCTGGGCAGTGGTACGCCCCAGTCCCGACATTTTTGGACCTTTTTCTTTTAGGCTCAAACATTCGCTTTTGGTGAGAAACATCGAAAATTCATAGAGAAATCGCTCACCTGAGGTTTAAAATACTCGATCCAGGTACGAGTACTGTAGCTTGCAATACTTTGGTGATAGAAACTCCGTGTACAAACAGCTAGATAAGGAGTTTATTACAAGCTCACAGTAAAACAGTCTGCCCGTGTCGGCTGTCTGCTAAGAACTGATGCAATAACGCCGTCTTCAGGCGTGGGAGAGCATGCTGACCTAGCAAATTTAGTGGGGGCATGTATGCATTGGGGGGGGACATATATACATCGGGGGTAGACATATTGTGAAGGGGGTACACTACTCCCCCGGGTAGCTGAGATGGTGTCTCCTGACACCAGGAGTTAAATGGGGGGTGATTATAGTAGGAAGGCAGGACCGGGGAGGTTCGTACAAGGGAGAAGTATGATACAGGGGCAGTAGGGGAGACATGGCCATGTTGAGGGAAGGGAATTAGAAGGATATATACATATAAGATATACAAGGAATAATAGGTACAAATCCAGTAAGGGGCGAAGGTATATATAAACATAATGGGAAGTACACAATAATAGTTTGATACATGATAAACAAGGAGTAGATATGAGAGTTCTAGTGTTGTTCTTCCTTCATTTTTTTTTTTTTTTTTGTATTTTCTGTAGGATACACTGTCACTCAGTAACACATGAAAAAAATACCATCATTTTCTAGTAGGCAGAGTGCTGTTCACAGGCTGGTTAAATGTGAGATGGCAATGGTAGTCACAGAATGTGAGGGCACTAAGAACGGGGAGTTTCTACGTCATGTGTAGGGCGTACTATGCCGGTAGCGACTCTGATTTCCTGGAGTCGACGTTCCATTTTTCTGACACAACAATGCACTGCACAGATGATGAGTAGAAAACCTATGAAAGCGATAACCACAGGGGGAAACACAACTGTTGGATGAACCCATGAACGGCTGAAGGCCAGAGAAAATTGATCCATAATGAAATCACTGTCACTGAGGAAGGTGAGCATGCGCAAGTGAAGGGAGGTGATGGTAATGTTGGTAGATGGTAGGGTTGAAGGCATGTCGATTGGTTGAAAGATGTCATAGGAGTGTTTACGAACAGCTTGGTGATAGCGAGTGGCGTAAGTGATGACGGACTCTGATTTGACGGTACAAAAGTCAGGGGCTTTGTAGAGACCACTAGCGGGGACGGAGCGAACGGAAGAACCAGGACACATGATTGTGACAGAGATGGGAACAGCAAAGAAGAAATACTGGACATGGTTGAGGTGAGCATGGTGGACCGGGAGGTCAGGAGCTGGGACAAAAGAACAGGCCGAGTAGATGGAATGGTTGCGAACTAAAGCAGACTCACAGGGTGTAGCACTGTTAGGGAAGATAGCGAAAAGGTGGGCAGCACAGAGACGAGAGGTCGGAGTAAGGGAGGAACATTGCTGGAGGTCTGTGGAAGAAAGGAAGGCAACGGAAAGATGATCATGGGAGAGGAGGAAATATTCTGAAGGAACAGATACCTGTAGCAAGGAGTTGTTGAGGCGGAAAGGGAAGGGAATGATGTGGAAAAGGTTAAAGGTTATAGCAGAACGGAGAGGAATATGGACGACGACGTATGTAGTGAGAAGAGTGGCTTCGAGAACAGGATAATAATATTCAAGGGAGGAGTAAGGGAGGACTGGGGAGAGACCGAAGGTGGAGTGAGCCCATTCCAGGACAGAACGGAGAGCTGAGACAGGTACGAAGTCGGCAGTGACACGTCCATTGATAGCAGCGACCAGGATACGAACCAAGGTAGAGACGTGAGACAGGAGAGAGTCAACGGCCAGTTGGAGATTATCCATGTTGAGTTTGAGGTAGAAGAAGAAAATGTGTCAATGAGCTCAGTGAATCTGTTACTTATGCATTGCAACTGCCAGGAGAGTGGGAGGAAAAGGTTATAGAGATACTCATTCGGGTTGTGTGTCCCCATGAGGGCCGTGAGATGGTTCCTGATTCCGTGGAGCTGGTGCGCATAGGCAGGTAGGGCAATGGCTACGTCGGCCAGGGGCGCAAGATCGTAGCGCAAGAAGACCTCGCCTCCTGAGCCGACCAAGGCCCCGGGACGTACTCCACCATCGTCTTGACCTGACCCAGACCCCAAGAGGGTCAGCACTGCCAGCAGGGAGATCGCTAACATCGTACCTAGAAAATCAGGGTAGAGTTAATGGGGGAGGTCGTGAAGAGGTTGATGGGCAGAGCGCAGTTTGGACCGATATTGATTGATTGATGAATGAGCAGGTGGAGATGGAGATGAAGGAGACTGAGGGATAGGTGGAGACAAGGTAGACTGAAGGATGGGAGGAGGGGAAGAGGGGGCAGGAGGTTGTGCAAGTGACTCTTCCAACACAAGGCCACGGGGTGCTCGCTTTAAGTCATCGACGTGGACCCATCTGGTGTCCCTAGTGGACAGGTCCTGGAGGTGAAATTTGTTGCCTTGTTGAGTGAGGACGCGGTAGGCCCTGTAAATTTGTCATCCAACTTAGAGGAACGCTTATGGGAATGAGCAAAGACAAGATCGCCTACACTGATAGTGATAGGAGAGGCGGACTTATGTTGGCGCTGCAGCATGTCCTCCTGAGAGTAAGCCAAAGTGGATTGGACATACTGGTGGATTGTTTGGAAGTTGGCCAATTTTAGTTTAACTTAATCATCCATGTTGTAGATGAGTTCTGGCTTTGAGGATAAGAGAGTATGGGAGGTCCTTGTCAAAACCAAAGAGGACGAAGAAGGGAGATTCAGCAATGGATGCATTGATGGAACTATTGACGGAGGATGCCACTTGGGGAATCCAGTCATCCCAGGACGAACTATGGGAGCCTAGATGTCTGAGGCACTCTTAAGATTTTTCGGTTGTGGCGTTCTACAAGGCCATTGGAAGCCGGATGGTTAGGCACGACATTGCACGTACTGATATGAAAGTGGTGACAGATCCCATCTAGAAGGCTATTGTTGAATTCTGTACCGTTGTCAGTAAGAATGGTATGAGGGGTACTGAATGGGCAAATTACGTGATCTACAAAGGCACGGGCAACGCTCTTCGCGGTCTTGTCGGAGAGGGGAACGAGGACACAGTAGAGGGAGAAGTGGTCGACCGCTACGAACAAGTACTCAGCGCCAGATCCTGTGAGAGGTATTTTTAAGAGATCGATTGAGACAGTTTCCCATGGTCGTGATGGGATTGGGTATTGTAAGAGAGGTGCTGGTAAGCCGGTTGATCCTTTGTGGCGGTGGCAGGAGAGGCAAGAGTCACAGTGGGCATTGATATCGCGGCGCATGGTTGGCCAATAGTATTTGAGACGTGCTTGGCGCAAGCATCGGTCTTTACCTGGATGGGAAGCTTGAGGAGTATTATGAACAATATGAAGAACCTTTGGTACCAAGGCAGTGGGGACAACAAGTTGGCGTACTTCGTGATTGGGCATATCTTTGCCTGTTAGCAGTGTTTTCCTGTACAAGAGATCATCATCTAGCATGAACTCATCTAGTGATACTGGCAGAGTAGGTAAGGTCGAGGCATCGCCAGATTCTAGGAAATAATTGACTTTGGACCACATGGGATCTTGGCGTTGAAAGTTTCGAACAACTTCTGACGTTAGTGTAGTATTTTCAGTTACTTCAGGCTGCAGTGATGTTATAGCTGCTGCTACGTGACGTGAGAGTGCGTCTGCGACAACATTCAACTTGCCTGGTACATATTGAAAAGTGGGATTAAAGTCCTGGATGATGACAGACCATCTAGCTAGTCTACCTGTTAGGTTGCGATTCTTGAACAAATCACATAGTGGAAGGTGGTCTGTTTGGATATGCAGTGGATAACCATAGACTATATCTCTGAAATGTTTCAAGGACCAGATTACCGCTAGCGCTTCAAGATCTGTGACACTGTAGTTACGTTCAGCGGTTGTAAGGGTGCGACTAGCATACGCTATTACGCGCTTCCTTGATGCTTCATCAAGTCACATCAAAACAGCACCAAGTCCAGTGCCTGAGACGTCTGTGCAGAGAAGGAAGGGTGTGGTATAATCAGGGAATGCTAGAATAGGGGCATTTACAAGAGCTGTCTTTAGCTTTTGGAAAGCCTGTGACTAGTCGTTAGTCCAAAAAAAGGGCACATTCTGCTTGAGTAAGTGGGTCAGAGGAGCGGCGATCTTCGCATAATCCCAGATAAAGCGACGATAATAGCCACTGAGGCCCAGGAAACTTCGTACAGCGTCGGTAGTGGTAGGTTCTGGGAAGTTAATGATCGCCTTAGTTTTATCCTCATTAGTATGAATGCCTTGTGCATCTACGACATGGCCTAGGAATTTGATTTTCTTTCGCAGGAAGTCACATTTACTGAGATTGATTTTCAGGCCTGCGAGCTGGAGGCGTTCAAAGACTTGCTGGAGTTTGGTAAAATGATCAGGGATGGATTTACTTACAACAATGATATCAGCTAGGTAAGCAAAAAGAGAGTGTCCCATCATACCGCTGAAGATTGAATGGATAAGTCGCATGAACACGGAAGGAGCATTTCTCAGACCAAAAGGGAGTCTCTTAAACTGAAAATGTCTGGAAGGGGTGCTAAAGGCTGTGACTGGGCGAGAGGACTCTTCCATTTCGACCTGCCAGTACCCGCTGAGGAGGTCTAAAGATGAAAAGACTACGTTATTGTCACCAAGGGTTTCTAGCAAATCAGTGAGGACAGGTAGCGGGAAACGGTCTGGAATGGTGACAGAATTGACCTTACGATAGTCGACTACTGGTCTAAGGTTGCCGTCCTTCTTTGGTACTAAGAAAAGTGGGCTATTCCATGGACTGACGGAGGGTTCAATAATGTCCTGGTCTAACATGTTCTGTACCATTTGATCTGTTTGCTTTCTCTGGCTGTGAGGCAATCGATACGCTGGTATGTAAATCGGCTGAGTTCCTGGGAGTAGTTCAATCGTATGTTTGACAAGGTCTGTTCTACCCATCGGTTCACCGGGTAAGGCAACCACGTTTCTGTACGAGGTCAGAAGGCCGAGGAGTTGAGGCGTATGTTCTGGGAAATCTGTGCAAGTGAGATGTGAGAGCATATCGGGTGAATGCGTCGGCGCAGATCCCGTAGAGTTAATAGTACATACACCGATTGGCGTATCATCAGTCTGAATAGTAGGAATTGAGGAATCCTGGCACACCTTTACGGCCGCTGGGTATACTAGGAAGTCTCCAATCTTTACACCACTTTTAAGTTTTAGTGGAGCATTTGTGACATTGAGCAAGTACAGGTAGCATAAACTGTCCTCTAAGACTGTACACCACGCTGACTCATAAGTCAAGCCATTCACACAACACGTCTCAGGTAGTGTTAGTACATCCACTCCTTCTTTCGCACCGGCAACACAAACAGAGACTTTGGTGAACTCATGCGGTAACAAAATTGTGCACGTATTCGTTACTGCACGTTTCGTCTCTGCGTGTTGGAGAAGATCATTCAAACTGTGTGAGGTAGGTAACTGAGACATGTCTGAGTCAGCGATATTGTTGTCGGGAGAGGATGTAAGAGCCATGTTCGAAGGCTGAGATGATGTATCAGGAGACATTGAGGAATTTATGTCCTTGCTCGCAGTCAGTAAAGGAATGATCTCTGTATTCTCAGATGATGATAGTGGTGGTTTGGACTGGGTTGGACTTTTGGTTAGTGATAGGGACAGAGGTAATTGAAGGACTGATTTGATCGTAAGAACAGGACGGGGACATTCCATAGTGGAAACCGGGAATCCAGAAATGTCTATACTACCACAAGCAGGTAATAATGCAATGGAATGTTGTGCCATGGTGGAGAAACCAATAAGGGCATCTGCGGGATACTGCAGGTCATTAGTGACATGAAATTCAATGAGGATAGGGGGCAAATCTCTGTGGAGTTTGACTTCAAGGGTGACTCTTCCCTTAACCTTAAACTCTGAGCCGTTAACACCACATAGGCGAATGTCTGGTGGTTCTAGGAAACTGACGTGGTTGTGATGGCAATGAATAATTTGTAAGGAATTTTCGGAGATGAGATTTACTATAGATCCTGTGTCCAAGAAGAATGACGTTGGTATGTCATGACTGCTTCCGAGAATGACTAAACTCGAGGATGTTATGGGACCTACATGGCGGATGGGGAGTTGGGTTTCTGGTTCTACGTGATATTGGTCTAATACGGGCGCGGCGCTTCCCCCGACTGTGGGCGGTTGAGGTAACAACATTCCTCAGTGGTGTGAGTCGTGCTTGATTTGTGGTATTTGCAGTGTGGACGACGTGAGCGGGAAGGCGTACGCTGTCTGGTTTGGGAGTGAGGACGTCTGTATGTACGGTGGCAACTGGATGCTCGATGTCCAGGATGACCACAATACCAGCAAAGAATCGAAGATTGTCTGTTCCGTCGGGCGCTAGATTGATCACGACCTGCGGTAGGAGAGCGATGTGTGGCAGGTCTGCCGCGTGTGGTGGGACGGGAGCGAGATTGGTCTGGGGTACTGGAGGTGTGACAGACTGAGGAGGCCAAGGGTTGGGTGGTGCCCTGACGTGTGTAGTTCGAACCTGTTCTTTCATGAATGGCTTTAGTGACCTGAATAATTTTATCTCTTGGATTGAAACCAATTTCCAAGGCTAGCTCTCGCTGTTTAGGAGTAAGCCAGTGAAGGAATCTGAGGTAACTAATTAAGTCAGCAAAGTTGGTGAGTGAAAGCATTGGAACGTCATTCTTGTCTTCTAACCATTTCGTGCCTACCAGTAATTGGAGCATCTCGCTACTAGTTGCTTTCATGGCGGTGGCAGCTTCGCGGAGCTTGGCATATTGCGCTGAGACGCGCAAGTCCTCATCTAGTTGGTTTAGGAGATTAATGAATCCCATGAGAGACGCGGTATTTGAATGCTGGCAACAAAGGCTGATGAGTTCCGTACGAAAATCAGCAAAGGTACGAATGCTATCGAAATGTCCTGCACGGATCGCGGATCCAATGTTTGATTTACCGTGATGCAAGCAACCGAGGAGGTAAGCTACTTTGAGCGATGCCTCGGTAATTTGTCTAGTATTTATTTCGGTTTCGACTTCTCTGAGGAAATCATAGACAGACCAAGTTGGGTCCTGGCCGGTAAATTTGGGACGATTGGCATCGTCAAGATAGATAGACTGTGGAGGGTTGGCCATGGCTGGAAGTGCAGAAGTGGCGGCAGGAGAGGTGTGGGAGAGAGAGAAGGTAGTGGCAGTTAAGGGCGAGCAAGACGGGGTATGAAGGGAGGCAGGAGAGGGAACGACAGGGGAAGGAGTAGAGGAAGAAGAAGGGAGTGTAGAGGCAGGAGTAGAGGAGTAGAGGAGGGGCGGGGCAGCGGTGGAGAGACAGCTGGGCAGAGAGAAGAAGAGACGCCGCGATGAATCACCGGCAGGGAGTGACGGTCTTAGGAGGCTCCGTAATGCAGACCAGATGCGGGCGACGGCGGAGGCCGGTGTTGGGTTGGGAGGGCAGATGTCGGCGCAAGGCAGGTGTAGAGCTGGTGAATTGCAAATGCAGAGAATGGTGGTGGGCAGACAGCGGGCAGACAGTGATAAGTGGCACCGTGGGGGCAGGAGCTATGATGAGTCCGGAACAGGTGCTGGGAACAGGTGCAACAGGTGTGTAGGTCGGCGATGGTGACACGTGCGGTCAGGAGCGAGGCGTATGGGTGCGGTTGTTTGAGAGGTGAGCACCGGTGAGAAAAATGGTACACTCGAAAAGCACAGCCAAGGTATAGAGGCACGGAGGAGGGGCGAGGCTGGCAGATACGAGACATCGTGTATCTTGTCGTATCACTAAAAATCCAAGGAGGCGGTCAGAATGTGATGGTTCGAAACACCGCTGCTACCAAATGTAGCTTGCAATACTTTGGTGATAGAAACTCCGTGTACAAACAGCTAGATAAGGAGTTTATTACAAGCTCACAGTAAAACAGTCTGCCCGTGTCGGTTGTCTGCTAAGAACTGATGCAATAACACCGTCTTCAGGCGTGGGAGAGCATGCTGACCTAGCAAATTTAGTGGGGGCATGTATGCATTGGGGGGGGACATATATACATCGGGGGTAGACATATTGTGGAGGGGGTAAAGTACCTCCTTACCTGACTGAGTTTTCTAACAGGCTGGCAGCAAAGAAAACGAGTTCTATGGGAGGGTAACTATTTTATCCACTCATAAACAGTATTTATTTATTTACTTGGTACGAATTTATATGTAGTACAAGAGTATATTGGTTTTCAAACAATAATATAGGCATTATAAGCATTGTTTCACTCACTAACTCATCACCATTCATGACCTTTTTTTCCCACATTACCTGATCATCATTTCTGACTGTTTCTTCCTCTAATGCTATGTAAACTTTGTCCTCCACATTGTCATTGATTGGGGAATCACTCTGGCCCTGAATGTCTTTATTGGCCAGGACACTGGTAACAGGTGAATTGCCGAGAGAATGGCATGCAGGGGGGGGGAGAGGTCATGTGGTGTAAGGCATTGTCCCTGCTTGGCATCTTGTAGAGGAATAGAGGAAGGTGTCCCGTGTATACGTGCCCAAAATCACTCTCAAAATCACTCGCGAAAATTGAAAATTGTGCAAATTAGGGACCTTGCAATGTTGCCGCGTTAATTTACGTCTCCGGGATATGACTGCACATCATGTGAGGTCGTGAATTCACGTCTCCGGGACGGGGCAGGTTAAAAACGGCCATATTTATCAATTTGCCTATCTCTGCAATTCCTTTCACATTTAAGTGTACATCATCTTGTCTAAAGAGGGCTGGCTTTTCAACAAATCTGTTCCAGACATCATTGAAATATATGTTTTTTCTGGTACACATTTCCTTAAGGGCTCCATTAATTTCTACTACTCTGTTCCTGCAGTAAGAATTGGAACGTAGCCTTGGCAATATACCATTCACCATGCACTTATCTGACTTATTTTTCATTACTTTTAGAATAGCTTCATATTTCTGCAAGATATTTTTGGTGGAAACTCTACCTCCATCGTGTGCATCATTTGTTCCTACATTTACTACAAGACATGCATCTCGACTGACTGGTGTACTTGCAATGTCTTTGGTGATCATGTCAATCATGCTGCCAGGTACAACCTTCACTGATCTTTTCTTGCCTTTATTATTTGATGCAAAGGCAGCGCCCTGACCTCTTAATATGGAGTCACCAACCACCAGCGTGGTGCTCTCCCTAGTGCTGAATTTGGTGTCCAGGAAACGTCCACTTGCTTTGTTTATATCCTGGCTTCTATATTTAACATTCTTGTGGACGACCTGTTTTACTCTGCTATTTTCCCCTTCATCACAAAGAACGGAAAACCTGTTGGATGCAGGAATTTCGGGTGTTTTCTTAGGCGAATGTTTACATTTTCGTTTATTACATACTACTTGGAATGCCTGGTCAGCTGGAGTCATATTTAGGGGGCTTTCCTTCACTTTCTTTAGCTCTGCCTTGAGGTTTGCATTTTGCTGTTTCAGATCCTCAAGTGCATATTGATGAATTTTAACCCGCCCCATCCCGACGTTTTCTGGGCAGTGGTATGCCCCAGTCCCGACATTTTTGGACCTTTTTTTTTTTTTGGCTCAAACATCCGCTTTTGGTGAGAAACATGGAAAATTCATAGAGAAATCGCTCACCTGAGGTTTAAAATACTCGATTTAGGTACGAGTTCTTCCTTACCTGACTGGGTTTTCTAACAGGCTGGCACAAAAGAAAACGAGTTCTATGGGAGGGTAACTATTTTATCCACTCATAAACAGTATTTATTTATTTACTTGGTATGAATTTATATGTAGTACAAGAGTATATTGGTTTTCAAACAGTAATATAGGCATTATAAGCATTGTTTCACTCACTAACTCATCACCATTCATGACCTTTTTTTTCCCACATTACCTGATCATCATTTCTGACTGTTTCTTCCTCTAATGCTGTGTAACTTTGTCCTGCAGATTGTCATCGATTGGGGAATCACTCTGGCCCTGAATGTCTTTATTGGCCAGGTCACTGGTAACAGATGAATTGCCAAGACAATGGCGTGCAAGGGGGGGGGGAGGTTATGCGGTGTAAGGCATTGTCCCTGCTTGGCATCTTGTATAGGAATAGAGGAAGGTGTCCTGTGTATACGTGCCAAAAATCACTCGTGAAATCACTCGCGAAAATTGAAAATTGTGCAAATTAGGGACCTTGCAATGTTGCCGCGTTAATTCACGTCGCCGGGACATGAGTGCACGTCATGTGCGGACGTTAATTCACGTCGCCGGGATGGCGCGGGTTAATGGTGCTTTCTAGATATTGAGTCGTATTCAAGGGGCTTTCCTTAGCTTTTTTAAGTTCTGCCTTGAGGTCTGCATTTTCCTGTTTCAGATCCTCAATTGCATATTGATGACTTTTGATAGTACTTTCTAGATACTGAATATTTTCATTGGTCAAGCACATATAACATTTTGCATCGGGCCTTCCGAATTTCGGAAACCAATCATTGAAGAATTTGTTTCCACATGAGGGACAAGGAACTCGTACTGGGGGCATGTTGATGTTATTTACTAAGTCAGGGGAGGGGACACAATTTAGCATGTAAATAATTAGGAGAATTGGGGTTAGAGATAAGGGAGATATTTAAGAAAATATATTATGGACTTCCCTTTCAGTAGTGGACATCCGTTGAGTCGGGCCGCACAGGTGGGCAGATTAGACCACGGGAAGAGAGGTGTTGTTGGGTCACAGGTCAAAGCACAACTGAACTGAGAGAGAGAGAGAGAGAGAAAGAAAGAGAGAGAGAGAGAGAGAGATGAACAGTCTATGATGACATCTGCATGAATATGGAAGAAGAAAATACTACAATAATATACTATACCCATGGGGGACTTCAATGCAAAAGTTGGGAAATTAAAGAGTGGAGAAGCGTGTATGGGAAAATTTGGAGTGGGAGGAAGGAATGAAAGACGAGAAATGGCGGTAAATTAGCCTGAAATGTATAGCATGAGAATAATGGACAGGGAGTGAAAAATTATTTAAAGCATGCCCACAAAGTATTTTCAGAAAGTTAGACTAGGAAAACAAAGGAGTGAACATAGATGGAGAAAGGCTAAACCACTAAAGATTTACAGATGACATTGTCCTAATCTCAGAAACAGCGGAGACATTGCAAGAGAGCAGAGGAAGTCTGAAAATAGGGCTAAATATGAACCAGAGTAAAGCTACCATAATGTTTTATCCACAAACACCAAAGTACGTCATCAGAATAAGCGGAGAAATTCTTGAAGAGGTCGAGGAATACACTTATTTGGAGTAAATACTAAAATTAAGGAAAGATCATCATGACATAATAAAAAGACGCATTACAATTGGATGGAAAGCTTTTGGAAAACATGGAGACATTATGAAAAGTAGGTTGCCAGTTTGTATGAAAAGAAAAGTATACAGTATAAAGAATATATAATTCCAGCTATGACGTATTGTTGTGAGACCTGGAAACTGACAAAATCCATGGATAATAAATTAATCCGTTCTCAGAGAGCAATGGATAGGTCAGTGTTGGAAATATCTTTAAGAGATAGGAAAAGATCAACTTAGATGAAACAACAGACTAAAGTCAAAGATATTATAGTAGTTTTTGAAGAACAGAAAATGGAGGTGGGCAGGCCATGTAGCAAGAACAAGGGATAACCGATGGAGCAAGAGGCTGATTGACTGGACCCCAAGAGATAGTAAGTGTTGCAGAAAAAAGGCCAGACAGGAGATGGAGAGATGAGATTCAGAAATTTGCAGGGAAAACGTGGCAAAGATTGACTCAGTCAAGGAATTCGTGGAGAAGGCTGGGGGAGGACTTTGTTCAGCAGTGAACTTGTAATGGCTAATGATGATATATATATATATATATATATATATATATATATATATATATATATATATATATATATATATATATATATATATATATATATATTTATATGTCTGTGTGTGCGTGTTCTTAACTAACGGTATCTTTACAGGAATGAGTCAAACCATACTGTCCCGCGTATTAACCCATTTTCGTCATACATATCTTTAAATCTATGAATAGTGTCGGTACACACTATTTCATTCGGTAGTGCATTCCACTGATCAGTTGCCCTGTACGGGAAACTGAATTTCCTTATGTCTTTATGATCCCATTTTTTATGGATTTTTTTTTTTTTCGAGTGTCCTGCTGGTGCTTCACCATAGGTGATAATAATTATTTATGTCCACTTTCTCTTTCTCTGTGGTGCATTTATATAGCTAAATAATGTCTCCTCTTTTCCTTCTCTCTTGTAGTGTAGGTAGGTTCAGTTTTCTTTGTCTTTCTTCATAGCTTAGATCCCTTTAGTTTGGTACCCATCTTGTAGCTACCTTTTGTAATTTTTCAGTCTTATCTATGTGTTTTTTGAGATGAGGATTCCAGACTACTGGTGCATACTCCTTGGTTGGTCTCCCGAATGGTGTTATTATCTTTCTCAGCCTGCCTTCATTTATAATTATATGTGAATGTTATCCTCATATTTACAAGCATTGTGTACATGGTCCGTACCTTCTCATTGATGTGGTCAGCTGGAGATTATCTTTGATAGCAACTCTTAGGTCCTTCTCCTTACCTGATATGTGTAGGGTTGACCCTCCTAGCTTATAATCCCAGTATGGTCTTTTTCCACATTTACCAAACTTAGTTCCATGGCATTTGTCCACACTAGCTTATAATCCCAGTATGGTCTTTTTCCACATTTACCAAACTTAGTTACATGGCATTTGTCCACACTAGCTTATAATCCCAGTATGGTCTTTTTCCACATTTACCAAACTTAGTTACATGGCATTTGTCCACACTAGCTTATGATCCCAGTATGGTCTTTTTCCACATTTACTAAACTTAGTTACATGGCATTTGTCCACACTAGCTTATAATCCCAGTATGGTCTTTTTCCACATTTACCAAACTTAGTTACATGGCATTTGTCCACACTAGCTTATAATCCCAGTATGGTCTTTTTCCACATTTACCAAACTTAGTTACATGGCATTTGTCCACACTAGCTTATAATCCCAGTATGGTCTTTTTCCACATTTACCAAACTTAGTTGCATGGCATTTGTCCACACTAGCTTATAATCCCAGTATGGTCTTTTTCCACATTTACCAAACTTAGTTACATGGCATTTGTCCACACTAGCTTATAATCCCAGTATGGTCTTTTTCCACATTTACCAAACTTAGTTACATGGCATTTGTCCACACTAGCTTATAATCCCAGTATGGTCTTTTTCCACATTTACCAAACTTAGTTACATGGCATTTGTCCACACTAGCTTATAATCCCAGTATGGTCTTTTTCCACATTTACCAAACTTAGTTACATGGCATTTGTCCACACTAGCTTATAATCCCAGTATGGTCTTTTTACACATTTACCAAACTTAGTTACATGGCATTTGTCCACACTGAATTCGTTTTACATTTTGCTGCATTCATGAGGCTTATTGAATTCTTCTTGTAGCTCTCTGCAAATAATCTGTGTTTGTAATTCTCCTTCGCATTTGTGTGTGTGTGTGTGTGTGTGTGTGTGTGTGTGTGTGTGTGTGTGTGTGTGTGTGTGTGTGTGTGTGTGTTTAAAATGTCTGAAGTGAGACTGAAGCTAACTACCAAGCATTCTTTGTGTTCCATTAAAATTTTATACCTTCCTAAAGGATTCAAACAAGAGTATTTTATCTGGAAGAGGAGTTGCGTGTCTTAGGACTGTGACCACGAAAACCTGATCAGTCACGAGGTTGGTATCAGGCGTCAGTCGGAGCTGCAGTTCTGAGCAGTGGCATCAGCTAGATCTGTGCATCTAGGCAAGAGTTTGGATAAGCGCGGAGAGGGATACTGACAGGCAGGCAGCGTGTATTGCGTATAGTTTATCACTGCTAGGACGGATGATCGAAGTGCAACATGGTTTGTGTGAAAGTTGTGATTTTGCTATATGCTTGTGTATTAAAGAGAGAGAGAGAGAGAGAGAGAGAGAGAGAGAGAGAGAGAGAGAGAGAGAGAGAGAGAGAGAGAAGAAGAAGAAGAAGAAGAAGAAGAAGAAGAAGAAGGCGACGACCACGACGACGAAGAGGAAGAAGCTTTGGTTAGAAAATATAGCAACGTAAAAGGAACGGCAAGAAATAACAGGAATAGTAAGAAATAGAAACCTGGAAAAAAACATCGAAGCTAATGATCACGGGAAGGGAAAAGTAAATTAGAAAAGACGGAAGGAGGAGGACACAACTGAAGATGGAGGGTAGCCATACGTTACGGGACAAGGAATGGCCGCGAGCTGAGCGTACCGCCTCACTTGACTGATATTGAGATCTATGAGTTTTCCTCCATTCAGCTTAACTAAAGATTACCCGTGTAGAATCTCTCTCACTGAAAAGCTCCAAAGATTTGTACTGCAAGTTTGGCGTCCGTGGATGCGTGGGATTCGAGTAGAGTTTATTGTTTTGTGCTGGTGTATTAGTTAATCCCCTAAATAAAATTGCATAGTCGTAGCAAGAAAAAAAAAAAAAAGAAAGAAAGAAAAAGAGGGAAAGAAAGAAAAAAGGTTACTCTCTTTATCTACTGGGCAAAAGTTAATTATAATAATTTACAGGATATTTTATGCAACTCGGAAAGTGACATTTCGAGCTGGAGGGGTGACATACTCATTAAGCCTTTCACCGTTATGGTGCTTTCCTAAGCTTAAGATAAATCGTCAGGAGTGAGGAAAAATTAAAATAAAACGATCTTCACACTTTGTAGAGTTTAATAAAGAGTCAAACCCCGCGAGTGTTCGTTCTTCAGGTTAGCTAATTCATCCAGAGGGATCTGAATTACAATAATATTACGTCCTCGTACTTAAGAGATGAATGACACCTTTTTAATAGCAATTTCACAACCCTAAGCAAAAAAAAAATAAAAATCGCATAAACGTTGCGGACGTACAGGCAAACATTGCATTAAAGTGTTGAATGTATACAGTCACTTATATATATATATATATATATATATATATATATATATATATATATATATATATATATATATATATATATATATATATATGTACGCTCCTGACTGGGAATCGAACCTTGGACCTCTTAGACAGAAGTCAGGCACTAATACCACTCAACCACGGCGTGATAAAAGCCGTGATAACCTAACTTTTTTTTTTTTGTTTTTTTGACGAACCAGGTAAATCCATTATGGAAGGATATATTTCAATCACATTAGGATTACATCACAGCCCCAAGCAACTCGGCAAGTGACAGAGCAGTGACAACACGAGCGTCTTTAGATGTTGAGACACACATTACACGCATGTGTACAAATATATTTATACGCTCCTGACTGGGAATCTAGCCCTGAACCTCTTAGATAGAAGTCAGGCACTGATATCACTCGACAACGGCGTGATAAAAGTTGCGTTGACCTGATTTCTTGATGAACCAGGTAAATCCAGTGTCCGACTTCTGTCCAAGAGGTACAGAGTTCGATTCCCAGTCAGAAGGGTACAAAAATATTTGTAGACACGCGTGTGTGTCTCTCCTATATATATATATATATATATATATATATATATATATATATATATATATATATATATATATATATATATATATATTTCCAGACACCTCAATCTCGTTTGGGGTGGCCACAAACAAATCGCCTCCAAGTCGCCCTGTCCCCCGCCATTTCACTGCCCTGCTCCCAACTCACACCCCTCTCTCTCATATATCTCTCCACCCCATCCCTCCATCTCATCCTCGGCCTCCCCCTCTCTCTTCCCCCCTCCACCTCACTCACATACACTCTCTTCGTCAGTGTTTCACCCTCCATCCTCTCCACATGGCCAAACCACCTCAGTGTGTTCCTCATAACGCTTCCTATCACATCCACATCCACACCACAACGCTCCTTTATATCCTCATTCGTCAGCCTGTCTCTTCATGTGACTCCACAGGCTCTTCTTAAATAACTCATTTCCACTGCTCTCACTCTTGACTTGTGTCCTTC